>NW_028324218.1:13620000-13920000 GCF_054372755.1 Phalangium opilio
GTTAGGTAAGGTAAGGTTAGGATAGGTTAGGTTAGGTTAGGTTTGGTTCCGATAATTCGTTGACACCTTTTCCAAAATATGCTCCTTTTAATTAGCTTTCACCTTTTCCAAAATATTCTCCCTTCAAATAGCTACCACCTTTTCCAAAACATTCTCCCTTTAATTAGCTGCCACCTTTTCGAAAAGATTTTCCTATTAATTAGCTGACACCTTTTCCAAAATATTCTCCTATTAATTAGCTGCAACCTTTTCCAAAACATTCTCCTACTGATTAGCTGCCACATTTTCCAAAACATTCTCCTATTAATTAGCTGCCACCTTTTCCAAAATATTCTCCCATTATTTAGCTGCAACCTTTTCCAAAACATTCTCCTACTAATTAGCTGCCACATTTTCCAAAACATTCTCCTACTAATTACTGCCACATTTTCCAAAATATTCTCCTTTTAATTGGCTGCCACCTTTTCCAAAATATTCTCCTATTAATTAGCTGCCACCTTTTCCAAAATATTCTCCAATTAATTATCTGACATCTTTTCCAAAATATTTCTATTATTGCTAATAAATTGTTCGTGGTAAGAGGCGGGCTTTTAATACTCATATAAATAATCTTTTTACCTCCAAACAAGTTTGGGTTAGGTTAGGTTAGGTTAGGTTTGGTTAGGTTAGGTTACGTTTGGTTAGGTTAGGTTAGGTTTGGTTAGGTTAGGTTAGGTTTGGTTAGGTTAGGTTACGTTTGGTTAGGTTAGGTTAGGCTAGGGTAGGTGAGGTTCGCCGTAATTAAAACGCTGTTAAAATAAGTGCAGTAATACATTTTCAAATCACATTTATTTTAACAATAATAAGTTGTGAAATTAAAAATATATTTAATGCAAAACCACACAGTATGTCTTCTTCCAGTTCAATAGAATTTCGGTCCAATGGGACTATAATAAAATCGCACCTTTGGCTACGTTCGGTCGAATGGGACACCGCAAAAAAAGCCGTTCTGTCGAATGGGAATTCGGTTCAATGGGACCAAAGCTTATTTTCGACCCAACAAAAAGTATACTAAAAGTCCCCTGCTGTAGAGCGCGAGCTTTCGCCGCCATCTTGGAAAATGGCCGCCGGGAATGCCAGCTACAACGTATTCCACATTCTTCTTCAAAAATTATGAAAATTGGTACACATTATGACTGGGACCACATGAGCATCATAGAAAAATTTTACAGCTCTGTGTTTGATGGTTTGGTCGCCATATTGGAAAAAGGCCGTCGTGAATGCTAGGTACAGTATATTTCACCATGTTGTTGGAAAATTAAGACAAGTTGGGAAACCAAAATAAACCTCTCCGAGCCGAGCCGAATTTACTTTCCAAACACAGTTCCGCAAGCCAATGAGGCAAACCGGAAATACATAGTTCTGATCGGCGAGATATTGCCATGATCATTTAGTTTAAAGCGTTTTAATAATTTCCTGCGTATCCACAATAATTCTAATGAGGACCTAATATCTATCACACTAATGTGTATTTAACTTTCGGCTCAATCTGAACCGTTAAGACCTCCTATAAGAGGACATGAAACAAGGTCAATTATGGTTAAGATCTAGGTTATCTTATCTCATAGACCCAGTCGTTTCAACACGTATGGAGAGATGAAGTATTAACATCCTTGTTATTTAATGAAGCTAAACGTTACGTTTACACTATATATAAATGTAGTAAAGATGAATTAAAAAGTAAACACCAAATTTTAAATGTTAATATCAAAAGATGTTCTTGGAATATTGAGATGAAACAGAGCTTTATAGCTACACAACTACTAAAAGAATCGTAATGCCGAAAAATATTTAAGTATTTCCATTTAATATTCTGCAAAAAGAAAATGTTATCGTTTTGTAAGAGATCTTTTCACCCTACTCGCTTTATATTAACTTTGATATGCGTGTACTGTTTCGATTCAGATGCAATCTTCATTACTCGTTCTATATTAACTCTCACTTGTGTCAGTACATAGAAATAAGTTTATCTTAAATAATTAATTAAATATAAATGATATTAATTATTTTAATCGCCAGTAAATAACTTTAAAAATAGTTAAATCGTTTAAAATAAAGTTGTTCCTATTTTCTTTCGAAACTTTGCTAATATTGACGTTTAAAGTGAAGGGTACCCCTCTTGCCCGCTTTCTTCAAATTTTGGGGTATATATACGATTCGTTTCCATTTCAATAATAGATAAAAACGCATTGGGAGGCTAGACGTTTCTCGTAACCCTAGCCGATCGCCGCGTATATCTTGAAACCAAACGTTGACAAAGGAAAAGAAGCCAGAATGGACTGACTGGCGTCCATGTGGAATGGACAAAGACCTGAACATGGTGGTGCATAGAAGCTGGTGTCAATGTGGAATTGACGAAGAACAGAAGATGGTGGTGCATAGAAGCTGGTGTCAAGGTGAAATTGACGAAGAACAGAAGATGTTTGTGCTTGGAAGCTAGCAAGTACAGACTAGTGTCCATGTGGAGTGGACGAAAACCAAAGCTGGTGGTGTTGGAACTCAAGTAGAATAGCCAGAGGAGACAAACCCAAATTTCCGTGAACTGTCAATGCAGTCCGGAAATTGGGAACACGTTTGCTCCGATACGCAAACTGCGAACGCGGTCACGTGGGGTCTGACAGACAGACACACAGACACGGCCGGTGTAATACCTCTCCGTGACATACGTCACTCGGAGAGGTAAAAATCGATAGATATTATAATCAGAGCTGTGTAAACATCATAGTAAAATATTGAAGCCATTCGTCAGATAGTTTGGCCGCCATGTTGGAAAATGGCCGCCGGGAATGCCATTTCTATACAGTATATTCTTCAAAAGTTATGAAAATTAGTAAATTTATTGTTGAAGACCGTCTAAACATCATTATTGAATATTTAAGACGTGCTACTGATAGTTTTGGCGCCATCTTGGAAAATGACTGCTGGAAATACTAAATATATTTCAAACATATACATCTTTTCGAAATTCCTATATTGAGTAGATGATTTTCATTAACTTAATAAACACCAAAAATAGCCATCTCCAAGTCGATATTATCAACGCCAACTTTAAAATGGCCCCTCGAAAATTATTACCCTAAATTCTGAAAGAAAGAAAAGTTATTCAAAACTGCAATTCTCAACATGTTGATTAGGGTATATAATTTAATATGGGGGTTTATACATTCTCGTGTTGTTAAAGATTAGATTTAAAACAAATCTCTACCAGTTCGTTCATATTCATCTCGTCAGCCTGAAGATTTTTTCACAATAATTGCATGTCAGAGGCCTTAAGTAGGCGCTACACTTCTTCAACAAGATATTTACCAATTTTCATAATTTTTGAAAAGTATACTGTATCTAAATGACATTCCAACATGGCGGCCAAACTATCTCATGAATGGCTACAATATTTTACTATGAGGTTGGAACAGCTTTCATTATAATATCAATAAATTTTCATAATTTTCCAACAACATTGTGAAATAAACTGTACCTAGCATTCACGGCGGCCATTTTCAAGTATGGCGACTAAACTATCAAAATAAGAGCTGTGAAATTTCACTATGATGTTCACGTGGTTACATTCATAATATGCACCAATTTTCATAATTTTTGAAGAAGAATGTGGAATACGTTGTAGCTGGCATTCCCGGCGGCCATTTTCCAAGATGGCGGTGAAAGCTCGCGCTCTACAGCAAGGGACTTTTAGTATATTTTTTGTTGGGTCAAAAACAACACATGTACCAATTTTCATCTTTATGTTCAAAGGTTCTAGGTCAAGCCCTTTTTTAGCCTATCTGTCCTGGCCTATATTACCAAAAGGAGTCTGACCTCGAAGTTTTATGGGACCAGAAGGCTCATTATTTTAGCTACATCGTAACGAATAGAAAATTTCAGTGAATAGCCCCTCGATGCGCTCCCTTTAAGTGTGATATAATGATTACTATTAATCCTAACTTCAATTCATTTTCTTCTGTTATAATTATAATGGTGCGACACAAATAGGAAACTTGAGTTAGTAGCCCACAATAACGCATACCTAAACCTTAATTGAAGTACAGAAAATCCAAGTGATTAGCCCCTCGTTTCCCAGACTTAAAAATAATTACCTCGGTCGTAATCCTTACGTTCATAAATTTACTTACGTTAAAATTGTAATACACTATATTTAATTTATAAAGATACTATATACTTACTTTTGCCAAAAGTGGATGAGAGGAAAAGTATGAAAATGGCCAAAAGTCGCGAGTCATCAGAGTTTCGCCGTAGTTGACCGTTTTATTGGCTGGGCCTGTTCACTCCCTTAAAATAGGTCTTGTGTTAATTCGCGGTTACGCGGTTACCGTCGTCTGCTATTGTGTATGCTAGAACTTCCTCGATTTGTGTTTGTAGTCAGGACAGAGTAGCTGGTATTGTTTAAAAAGGTATTTGAAGGTATAATATGGATTTAAGTAAGGTTTTCGAAGAAATAGAAGATCACATAAAACTAGATACGTTTAAAACCAATCTCGGTTATTTAGCTTTAGCGCGAGCAGCTTGCGTCGTGATGCGCTTGATCGAGTAGGCCATGGTTAACCAAAGTCGCGAGTTTATAAGTCCATCAGTCACTAGTAGACTAAATAGTTATTGGCGAAACTTTGATGTCCGCGTTTTTTTAACACAGGCTCTATGGTCATTGTCATACTTTCCCTCTCATCCACATTTGCTTTTGCTTTTAAATTTTTTTTCACTTTCTGGAGAAATGCACGTAAATTCTGGGATCGTGATAAACACCGCCTTAAGACTATTCAAAAAATATACAATCAGTATATACTTGCTTTTGCATTTAAAGTTAACCTCGATTTTTTTGAATGTTTAAATAGAGGAGCGGGATTGAATGCGTGAAATCCTTATTGTCGACGGGTGACTGAAATTTTAAAGAGAGAGTTTAACACCTTCCATTATAATAAGGCAATCCAATAATCGTTTCTTTCGCTTTAGATATATCGAAAAAACGTAAAATTTTAAAATTCAGGGTTGGCAAAAACACACGCGGAAAAAACCGGCAAAAACACACGCAGAAAAAACCGGCAAAAACTAAATTCATGGTTACAAGGTGGTAAACTAAATAACAATAGTATTTTTAATTTTTAAATTTGACATGGTTATTGCTGTATTAAATTTTTAGTATTCAAATTTGCCAGGTGTCGTTCTATGAGCATTTGTCAGCACAGGGCCGTCGTCTGGGGGAGGGCCGGGTGGGCCGGGTGGGCCAGGCCCTACCTACAATGTGTTTGGCCCTACCTGAAATATTTCCAAAATTCTTGGAAACTGCTCGTGGCCCTACCAGTAGTTTCATTGGCCCAACGCCCCTACCCCTAACCCCACCCGACTACGTTCATGACAATAGGATAAGCCTTATAAATCCCATATAATTAAAACAAAATTTAAATAATTATTGTCATGGCATAGAAAACGTTTTCGCCAAACTTTGGCAAATTGGCACAATCTTCGTAGACGGTAAAGCAGATGATTCCAGTGTTGCCAATGTTTGAAAGTGGATTTCCCACTTCCATTTGAAAAATTTCCAACATTTCCCACACGCCCCCAGCTAAAATATGCAAGAAAAGTTACAGTCAAATGACTAATCTTTTCAATCGTCCTTGAAGTAACAACTCTAGGTGACGCCCAGAGCGTTCAAATAAATCCCTACCGGCGTTTCCCTATTGCAGCGTCATCTACGTACACTATTATTTTTGGAACAATTTCGAAGCAATAATTATTAAATATTAAGTCTATATAAAATTTAGTGTATCAATTGCAAATTTTATTTATGAGGAAAAAGTTTAAAATAACCTCAGGGTCTAGTTCTGAGGTAGCCCACCTGCCTTTCATCCCGAGTATTCCTTCCCCATTTTTAGCGTCCCACCAGACCCAATCGCGTCCGAAGTTACGGTGCGTATTTCTCTCAGAATTCGTATCCACCCCCTATCATCCTTGGCCGTTTCGCGCCCAAAAGTATCGGCCAGGAACCGTTAACCGTTTAGCGAAAGATTTCTCTCTCCCCACTTTCATCACAAGCGGTACGCGTCGCCTTGTTTCGTATGTTTGAGATATTTCTACCTCTCGCGCCTAGCTCCGAAAAACCGAGATTTTTTGGGGTCTGTACGAGCCAACGTAATAGTGCAATTTTTTTGCGCATTTACAGACCTTGTACGAGGGTAACACCGAAAAAAAATGGACATGATAGAAGGGGCATATGATAGAGCTGTATATTCATAGGTATATAGATTCATGGAGCTAGTTCGAGAACGAAGCAAGAACTGACTACACTCGATTGTACAGTTCATTTTACTAAGCCTTTGACAGAGCTTCACCAGGCGTCACTTTACGAGAATATAATTACCAGTGACAAACTTATGGAACATATCTTATGAACTAATGAACAAATGAAATCTTTAAACAATGGAACTAAAAAAGTTTTGAATTGAATTGATATTAATACTGAAAACTTTTATAATCAGAAAATCAGGTATCTTTGAATTCAAAAGTACTCTTTTAAAAACGATTCCAACTTCATTTAACCGTATAGGTTGTAGATTATTGTTATGATGATGGTTGAGAGAATTAGAAATATCAAAAATGCTATTAAATAATAGAATTAATCAGAAATATTAGAAATACGAAGGAATATTAGAAATACTGAGAAATATTAGAAATACGAAGGAATAAGAGAAATACGACGGAATAAGAGAAATACTGAGAAATATTTGAAATACGAACGAATATTAGAAATACTGAGAAATATTTGAAATACGAAGGAATAATAGAAATACTGAGAAATATTAGAAATACGAAGGAATAATGGAAATATTGGAAATTTAAAGGAAATATCGTGAAAATATTGGAAATTTTTGGAGAAATATCGGGAAATAAAGAAATACAAAAATAATAGAAATAAATCGGAAATATTTGGAAATAAGAAATTTGGTGTACATTTTTTGGGGAAGTGAGTAGCCCCTCGACAAGAATGGTGCCCACAACAGCAATGCTGACGCTCTTAGCAGATTGCCCTTGACGGTCAAGCACACCGAAACACGGTTACCGAACGAATACGTTTGTTTGATGGAACTCCTCGATCAAGGCCCCATCAAGATGGTCGACATGGCCCAAGCGACTCGAGCAGACCCTACACTTTCACAAGTCTTCCAATATTGCCGAGCTTCTTGGCCCCCACATGCGAAAACGCCAGACCCTTGCAAACCATTCTCTTTGCGGAGGGAGGACCTGTCGAGCACAAACGGAATCATCATCGTCAGCAACAAAGTCGTGGTACCACAAGCTCTCCGTACACGCGTCCTGAACGATCTCCACAGCAGTCACCAAGACATGAACCAAATGAAACAATTGGCCAGGACCAAAGTAGTACTCGGCTCGTTTTAAACAGGATCAGGTGTTGTAATCGGACTTTGTGCGTAATCTGAGAGTTCCGCGTAGTGTAATTTGCGTACTCATGGCGTAAGCCAAATAATCTTTACGTACTGATGGATTACATAATCAGTGTACATGCAAATTCAAAGTGATCAGCCCTTGGTCTAAATATGGCCGAAAGTGCACGATCACTCTAATAGGCGATTTTCATTAAAAATTAATAAATTTTATTAATATTCTCTGTAGGTAATTTGCACAGACAAATCATAGGTTTTCAACTTAGTGAAACCAAGTTCCAACAAGAACTAAACGCTGTTAAACAAAAATTGGATCAAAGTGTAAAACGGAACCAAAACCTCCAGAAAAAGTATATAGGCCTACTACAAAATTTAATTCCCAATTAAATAGCTTAATTGTATTAATTAATGCAACATTATTAAAAATTAGGTGTGTTGACAAAGAAGACGAAGTCTACAATATTCATAGCCAAGCTAGAAGCAAAATACAGCTACTGACTAGAATACTTTACGAACTGCGACGGCAATTTTCTTCGTCAATTCCTATTGTTAAACAAGAGGAGTTGATGAAGGAAGTTAAAAATCTCAATAATGAGAGAAATAATTTGCGAAAAGATTTGGAAAAACTTAAAGAGGAAAACTCCAAGATTGACTAGGATAAAATGAAGCTAAGCGTAAAACTTCAATCTGCTAAGGAGTTGATACAGGCATTGAAATCCGGGTCTTCAGTTGAAAAGATTATGGATTGGCACAAATGGTAAGGGTTTCTTTTCTTCTTCTTCTTTTTTTTTTACCAAGGGCAGTCTCCCCCCCCCCCCCAACAGCGCCGGTGAGCCCCTTTAAGAGTTCATTAGACCCAAAGTATTGGTGTTTGCCAGAGAGCACTTCATCACAACTAGCCGATATTTAGCATTGCTCAAAGTATGGTTTGATATGCCAAACAAAATCCCTGACATCCCTGACGTTTTAGGATAAAACTTTGAATCCCTGACTTTTCCCCCCTAATTTCCGAATCGCTAACTTATCCAGGTTATCCGTACGATTAATTTTCAGGATTGAAGTGGTTCAGATGAGAGAAATTCACTCGAAACGACTCGCTGAAAGATATTCCAGTCAAAGTGATACTTTGAAAGAGCTTGTAAATCGATTGGAAGCAAAAATCCTTCGATTGGAAGAACAAAACCTCAGACTAGAGTCTCAACTTAGAGAGCAAGAATTAGAAATTGATGCTAGGAACTTAGACTTTTTAGGAGGGCTCTCTTCAAATCGGCTTCAAAGTGTTTCTACTCGAAGTGAAGCTAGAGAACCCCAAGAAGAATTAGTTCAAATTGAAGAAAGCCTCGATGGAGATTCAATTCACGAGCAAGAAGCTTTGAATGAATTGCCATTAGAAGAAGACTCTGTTTTAAGTGAAGCGTTAGAATCATCAGTCTCTGCGAGTGAAGTTCGAGCACTTAGAGAGGTATGCTTATTAAAGCAATTAAGCCTTGGCTGTGGTTTAGTTTAAAAAAATCCACTAGATGCTCCCATTGTCGAGGGGTGGAGTTTACTATCCTGCTAAGCTTTTGATTGGTTCCTGCCTTTGGCAAGGTTAAATTATTGTGTAGATTATTATAGCCAGCATGTTGGGGCGCCACAGGAGCTTTAATTTTTAAAGGAAAAGCTCAGGTAACATTTAAGCCAGTCGACAGACTGGCTGATATATACGGGTCGTTCGAGTTTCCTGCCTTTATAGGGGCAAATTTCTGGAACGGGAGTGTAGATAATTTTGAAATGGCAGGCCTATGACTTCAAGCGAATAAACGCCAATTGGTTTTTAACCGTTCTGCTGCAAACAGGACCCCTCCGCGTAAGTTTTTTGAGGTGCAGAAATGACAACGCTAAGGCTTCACGCGAATAAACGACAATTCGTTTTTAACCCTTGTGCTGCTAAAAGCGTAAGTCGCGTAGGTCATTCTCGAGGGTGGTCTCTATCTAGCTCTTATCATGGTGGGGGATCTTTTAACGACGTGCTCGAGTTCAAAATTCTCGTAACTCCAAGGCACTGAGGTTAAAATGCACGTATCTCTTTTATCGACATGCTCGAGTTCAAAATTCTTGTAACTCCAAGGCATTGAGGTTAAAATGCACGTATCTCCGATTCGTTTATTGAGACTTGGACTCTCTTTGAGTTACAATGCACGTATCTCTGTCGTTCTCCGATTCGTTTCATTATCAGTAAGACCAAGCCTTTCATGGAAGGGACACACAAATATCCATTCCGTTTGAAATTAATCATTTCATATTTCATTATTAGTAAGACCAAGCCTTTCAAGGAAGGGACACATATTATAAAAAGACCGTTTTTACAAACGGAAAAAAACCTGATATATACTACATCGTTGATTTTGGGTCGCCACTCACTGTTCTTGTCACGGCTTCTAAGGGACAGATATTATTTATTCTAACCGTTTCATATAACACCACCATTTATTAAAGCGGTAACATTACGTCATGACAATTAATATCACATGTCATGACAGCATCAACTATTAAAGCGCTAATATTACGTCATGACAATTAATTTCACATGTCACAGCTAAAAACTGTCGATTCTTATCAGGTGCGTCAACTTCATTATCTTAACACATTTTCTTTACTTTTTATTTCGGCTGACATTTTTTGAAGCTAAAAATAAATAATTTTTGCCATAACAACGAAGTTATGGTAAAAATGTCAGCCGAAATAAAAAGTAAAGAAAATGTGTTAAGATAATGAAGTTGACGCCCCTGATAAGAATCGACAGTTTTTAGCTGTGACATGTGAAATTAATTGTCATGACGTAATATTAGCGCTTTAATAGTTGATGCTGTCATGACATGTGATATTAATTGTCTTGACGTAATGTTACCGCTTTAATAAATGGTGGTGTTATATGAAACGGTTAGAATAAATAATATCTGTCCTTGAATACGAAGTGTATGTTCAGATTGCACCGATTACGCCGAGTGCTTTTAGGACGCGTCGAGTGGCTTTTGGAACGCGTCGAGTAGCTTTTGCAACGCGTCGAGTAGCTTTTGCAACGCGTCGAGAGCTTTTAGATAATGCCTAGCACGTTTACACTATGCCGAGTGCGTCGTGACTATAGCAGTATTATGCGGGTTTTAAAGACTATGCACCATTTCGGGTATGGAGCCAACAAAGAAGATTGATCAGCGCGTTACTGAAGACTTACCAGATGATAACTTCTCGTCACTAGAAGCTTGCATATCCAAGAGTAAATTCCTTGTCATTTCCAGTTCTTTTTCGGTAACTTCCCGGAATCTTTCAACTGTTTGTATTTGATATTTGGCAGATTCCAAAGCTGCCTCATAGCGATCAGCATCTTCTCTTAACCTCAATTCTTTGCATTCTAACTCGCTCACTTTTGTGTTCAAGGCGTTGTATACTTCATTACTGACACAATCTAATGTAGAATAGAATAACGCGTGTTTGTAGTCACCACTTAGAATAAGGAAAATAAGCGTATAATTTTTATATATGAATACAAGTACCAAGAATTTCAATTACAATAGGTACTGTAGTCATCAAGTCTGAAGAAAAGCATTCATCGCTTAAAATATTGTGCTTTCATTAAAATCGTTTCGTTAGTAAAAATAAAGTGATCCAGACGGTATTGCTTAAAACAAAAATTTAGGGTAGGCTCCTTTAAAGCAATTAGCAAAGCAGTGCTTTAGTTCAAACAAATGCCACTAGATGCCGCCATAGTCGAGAGCTGGAGTTGACTAGCTAGCTAAACTAGGTAAAGGCTAGTTTTAGCTCCGCCCTCGAGAATGAGTTCTGATTGGTTCCTGCCTTATCCCCCCAACTCATTGGACCAAAACGGATGTAGATATAGCGCCATCTCTAGGCAAAATAAATAGTTTTTGCGGATTTTAAAGATGGTGACGCCCAATTTTAGGCAGGATTTCAATTTTGACATCATAGGGCACGTGACATTTGGTCCAACTTTCTTGTAACTTCCTGTTAGGGATAGTAGTTGCTACTAGGGGCGTTTGGAACATGTATACTTTATCTTTTAGGGGGAACGAACAACCCCTAGCGTTAGTTAATCCATGCCTTTAAGTTCAGCATAATGTTTCTATTCTAATGTTTAAAGGAACTGCAAAGAAGGCATCGGCGGGTGGGCAAAAATTATTAAAAATACGTCACAGACATCACGTGATACCAAGATACAAAGACTCCTCATAGAGTGGAACTTGACATCTAGTCCTTGTTTTTCGCGAGATTGCAGCGCCAATTCAATGAAGTAGTAGTTTTCGAAATAAAACGAACTAAGTTTCTTTGAATCACGCCTCTCCTCGGCCACGTGCCTCTGACGTTTTTCAAATAATTTTTACCCACCCGCCGATGCCTTCTTTGCAGTCCCTTTAATTCAGTTGTGTGTTGTAAATGAGTCGAATAGTTAAAAGATATGTCAGAGATCCATTTTCTTCACTTATTTCTTCCCACAATTACAAATTTCACGTCAAATTTAAACAGTACAAGTGGGGTTTCAGTACATTTGCCTTAACATCCCATAACACCTTCACATACCATTCAACTTTTCTTTAAGTATTCTTTCTCTGTTTTTGATGTCCACTGCCTCTCTGGTTAGCTCGGCAAACTTCTTTTCCAGTTCAGAATTTCTAGTATCCATGCTATCAAAAACTTGTTTGAGTTGCTCGTGTTGCAATAGAAGGTGATCGGCTCTTTGTCGTTCATTGGCTTCCTTTAACAAAGTAACTCGCAGTTCATTTTGTAAACTAGCTTCATCCATACTTGCGTGATTTTCTGTAAGGTTATCAGTTAAGTAAGGAAGTTCGTAAAAATTTTAAGTGCTTACCAAGAATTTTAACTTTCTCATTTAAGAGGCGATTATCTATTTTAAGTTTATCACATTCTAATTTTAATTTCTACGGACAGACAGACACACAGACAGACAGATACGGCCGTTACAGAACCTCTCCTGGACTACGTCACACGGAGAGGTAACAAGGGGTATAATCCCATTAGTGGAAGCAGTATTTTTTTTCGAAACAATCTCGCTTATGTTTATCCTCTCTAGACTTCGCTAAAAACGTATTACTCCTATGTAAAATATTAATTGACAGGCAAGGATTCATACCATTAAAGAAGGAGCGCAATATTATCCATATTTTCATTTCATATACAGAGAAAAGAAATTATTATGTTTCTGAGAGGAGCTTCCCATTTTGGTTGTCGTTTCGAAAAGTATATAGAAATGCACGGGCCTTGATAGATATAGGAGGCAATGAATGAAATATAACACAATGCACGGGCCTTGATAGATATATGAGGCAATGAAGGAAATATATCACATGCACGGGCCTTGGTAGATATAGGAGGCGATGATAATCTCTCTCTTTGCACGAGAGGTTTATCTTTAATATTTAAATAAATATAATTTTTAATTATTTTAATCTTCAATAATGAACATTAATAATAGTTAAATCGTTTAAAATAAAGTTATACCTATTATCATCTCAAACTTTGCTAATATTGACGTTTAAAGTGAAGGGTGCTGTACCCCTCTTGCCCGCTTTCTTCAAATTTTGGGGTATATATACGATTCGTTTCCATTATAATAGTAAGGAACAAGTTGGGAAAACCAAAATATTACCTCTCCGAGTCAAGAGGTCTACTACTACCAAAGAGGGTAGAAAGAGGGGGAGTAGAAGGCTTGGCTGGAGTGTTCTCGCTTTGAAAGTTTACCTCTAAGCTTCCGGTGTGCGCGCGCATCTTTCTCTGACCTCTTATTGGTTGAAATACGGTGAACCAGATATTAGGAGGAAAATATAACAAATAAATAAAAAAGAAAAGCGAGAACACCCAAAATGCCTTGCCAAAGCCGCTAGCTTCTACTCCCCCTCTTTCTACCCTCTTTGCTACTGCAAACTTATTTACCTAGATATGGAATTATTTCTCTTTTTTGAAGTGAAAATTTACGAAATATTGAAGCAGTATTCCAAGCATAGCGAATATACAGTAAAGCAGACGACATTTTACATCCAATAAGAATAAATCTCGGACACATGGAATTCAGTCAATGGGGAAAAGAACAGGAAATGAAGTCTACGCTTCAGCTGTTTACCGTATATTCTGATTAGTTTGCCAACATGAATGTTAACGTTAAATAACACCAAAGCTAAATTGTAGCTAGACGCACTAATAGTCAATGCGCACCATAAAGATAATAAAACGTCTGTAGCTAATACCCATTTACCATTAGCCCTTTTACTATTCTAATTGTCACAAGGATCTTTTCTTCTATTACAAAATCTTAACCTGATTATTTAAGAGTGTATTTAACTTTCGGCTCACTCTGAACCGTTGATGTCTCTTCATTTCAGACACGAAAATCAAAGCCCATAGTTTACTTAACCTCAGGCCTCGATTATTTACTCTTTGTTTCACTGACCCTATTGCGGATAATACTTGATATACCCGCCGGAGTCTAGGTCTTAGTTTTCTTCATGAAATCACTAAACCAAGAATTATTTTATATACATATGTAGTATAGCTTAAGTAATATATAAACAGCCATTTCAAATAACAATATTAAAAAAAATCTTTGGAAAATGAAACAGAGCTTTAAAGCTACAAAAGTACTAAATGCATCATAATTACGAAAAATACTTCCACATATTCACTTTATATTATGGAAAAAGGGAATATTAAGGTTCTGTATGATTTCTTAACACATCAACACAAGGCTAACTGCTAACGCGACGCACCAGTGTAACAATGGACGGACACACACAGACAAAAACATAGACTGCTTTTTAACTCTTTCCGTATTAATTTTGAGTTGAGAAACAAGATTATCTTAAATATTGAAATAAATTCCATTAATATTAAATATTTTCTTCGTTAGTTGTTCGCCTTATTGAGCGTTACATCGTTTTGATAAAGAACAATTAAACATTCTTGAGAGACTTGACTAATATTGGCGTTTGAAATGAAACATACGCCGGTTGCTTTGCCTTACTCAAATAGGTAGTATATAAGTGTGTCGAACTACAGTTAAAAGCAAGAACAACCGCAATTGCGAAAACCTTTGGTGGACAACCCACCCTAGGGAGGCTAGACGTTTCTCGTAACCCTAGCTGATCGCCGCGAATGTCTTAAACCAAAAGGATGACGATGGAGTTAGAAGCCAATGAGACAGATTGGTGTCTATGTGGATTAGACGGAAGACCAATAGATGGTGGTGTTTAGAAGCCAGTATGTACAGACTGGTGTCCAAGTGGGATGGACAAAGACCAGAAGATGATGGTGATTAGAAGCCAGTATGTACAGACTGGTGTCCATGTGGGATGGACGAAGATCAAAAGATGGTGGTGTGAGAACCCAAGTAGAGGAGCCATTTCCTTGACTGTGAAAGCAGTTCGGAAATGGCGAACATGTTTGTTCCGATACGCAAACTGCGAACGCGGTCACGTGGGTGTAACAACGGAGAGACAGACAGACACGCCCGTTACAGAACCTCTCCTGGACTACGTCACACGGAGAGGTAAAAACATAGACTTCTACTTTACTCTTTCCGTATTCTACAGGGCCGGTAGGCCCTTGTAGATATGACTTGATACTCTTTTGTAACGTTAAAGCAAAATTCACATGCTTTTACCAATTTTCCTATGGAGATTAACATGGGGTTTTTCATGATATTTAACCACCTCTAACTGAAAAACTAGAGCGAAGTTACTTTTCGGAATACTCTTAATTTAACAATTAAGTATTCAGGGTGTGCCTTTTGCAAGTGTCATGAAAAACAATTAAGTCTAAGTGTGTTAATTTTAGTTAATTACGGAAGTACGGCTCTTGAGTTAAACGTCAGGTTAACCTGTTAGCGCGCTGATACCCATTTCTTCAATTTTCAACCAGATTGAGAACAAGGGAGGGCCTAGCTTTGTGCCTGATAACAAGTTATGTTGACATTTTCAGTTTGCTTCATTCTGTGGAAGTTGAACCTATAGCGCGAGCAGCCTGCGTCCGCAAGTCGCGTGATTGAGGTACTTGTGGGTACTTGTAGGTGCTTGTGGGTACTTGTAGGTGCTTGTGGGTGCTTGTAGGTACTTGTGGGTGCTTGTGGGTGCTAGTAGGTACTTGTGGGTACTTGTGGGTGCTTGTAGGTACTTGTGGGTGCTTGTAGGTACTTGTGGGTGCTTGTAGGTACTTGTGGGTGCTTTTGGGTACTTGCCCCGGGTGCTTGCTCAGGGTACTTGTGGGTGCTTGCTCAGGGTACTTGTGGGTGCTTGCCCCGGGTACTTGTGGGTGTTTGTAGGTACTTGTGGGTGCTTGTAGATACTTGTGGGTGCTTGTAGGTACTTGTGGGTGCTTGTAGGTACTTGTGGGTGCTTGTAGGTACTTGTGGGTGCTTGTAGGTACTTGTGGGTGCTTGTCGGTGTTTGTAGGTACTTGTAGGTACTTGTGGGTACTTGTAGGTACTTGTGGGTACTTGTAGGTACTTGTGGGTACTTGTAGGTACTTGTGGGTGCTTGTAGGTACTTGTGGGTGCTTGTAGGTACTTGTGGGTGCTTGTAGGTACTTGTGGGTGCTTGTAGGTACTTGTGGGTACTTGTGAGTGCTTGTGGGTACTTGTGAGTGCTTGTGGGTACTTGTGAGGTCTTGTGGGTACTTGTGGGTGCTTGTAGGTATTTGTAAGTGCTTGTAGGTACTTGTGGGTGCTTGTAGGTACTTGTGGGCGCTTGTAGGTACTTGTGGGTGCTTGTAGGTACTTGTGAGTGCTTGTGGGTACTTGTGGGTGCTTGTAGGTACTTGTAAGTGCTTTTAGGTACTTGTGGGTGCTTGTAGGGACTTGTGGGTGCTTGTAGGTACTTGTGGGTTCTTGTTGGTACTTGCCCCGGGTGCTTGCCCCGGGTACTTGTGGGTGTTTGTAGGTACTTGAGGGATTATTTAGTGGTTCCAAGCGATCATTTTAGCACTGTTAAAAGCAACGCGTCGAGGGGCTATTCACTAATGAATATTTTCTTTCATTGGTGATTTTTATTGATGCTTTTAAATGTTATAGGGATTTATTGACGATTTAAAATGGATGGGGTTAAGGGTAACTAATACCTATTCCAAAGATAGAATGTCCTCGATAGATGGAGCCTTACAAACGATGGGGCTTTAATTTGGCCGGGGCCATCTTGTTAAACTTTCATAAAAAAGTACAACATTATATGCTTATGAAAATCAATGTTATTGGATATAAGTTAAATGTAATTAGCTATTATTAAGTACTTCTTTAAGCGATTAGAAATAGATCAACCCCAAATGTGTGACGGTAAAGCAAAAATAAAATTATTCAAATTTTAATTTCATTAAGACTGAAGTGACAGATATTATAAAAAAACGTCTTGATTTAGACCAAGGCCGAAAAAACAAACGATATGTGTGAGGTTTATCATTTGACTGAAGTTTCAGATATTGCAATTGTTTTAGTTATTTTTATCCATTTAATCCTTAATCAATATTAAATTCAATCAACTGATTTTACTGTTAATCGATCCATTCCCTCCAAATTAATTGAAAAAATTACATATCTACGCTTTTTCAAGAACAATTACATTTTATCATGAAATAAATTATTTTGAAGGGATTTCGTGTCGACGATTACTAACTTGAAAGCACCTTGACGGGCATAGTTTTAATTAAGGCTGGCTTGACAAATTTTGAAGTTTGCACCAAAATGTTTAAATCTGCAGTATGTTTCAGAGAAGACTGATGTTCAAAAAATTATGATAAATAACTTATTCCGGACTTGCCCGCCAACCTTAATAACTTAAAACTATAAAACATTCGTGTACATGAATGATTACGGTTGTGGCTTGACACTCGCTAGCGCCAGAAAGACCGATCACTCAGTGTAATCGGTGTTCATTTGTAAGTGAGTGGACCATTTTGGAAATTACATACAGATAATTAAAACACAGGGGTGATGCCACCATTGTGGTCTTCTCTCTCTCTTGCCTAGAAGCCCCGCTATAGGCAGTGAGAATTGACTAGCCTCTTGCCTGTAGTGAACTTTGGCACAGTCTGGCAGTGACCCTTGGTGTGAGGGAGAATACCCCAATGGTGGCCTCGCCCCTGTGTGTTTTCCGAAATGGTCTTTATGCGTACTAAAATGATTACACGTAATACGTAACCGGTGTACAAGTAGCGCCAACAATGAAGAAATGACGTTTCAAATGAAGACTGAATTATGACCAAGAAATTCTAAAGCACGGAGAGGGAAATTGCAGTGCAATCTTTTCTTCATAGAGGCGACAATAGAAATGTAGCATTTCGATTAACGAAATTAAATGTATAAATTCATGCAACACCCTTGTTTGGCAAACACTATTAAATATTTACATTTTCCTTTCGAATTATGTCAAAGATCACCTGCTCTTTTTAGAAAGTCAGTAGAATATTTCAAATATTCAATATTGACCCCTCAACACGTACTCCCTTCAAAATAATTAATTTCATGATAAAATGTTTTCGGAAAATGTAATTGTTCTTGAAAAAGCGTAGATATGTAATTTTTCAATTAATTTGGAGGGAATGGATCGATTAACAGTAAAATCAGTTGATTGAATTTAATATTGATTAAGGATTAAATGGATAAAAATAACTAAAACAATTGCAATATCTGAAACTTCAGTCAAATGATAAACCTCACACATATCGTTTGTTTTTTCGGCCTTGGTCTAAATCAAGACGTTTTTTTATAATTAATTCTGAGTTGAGAAACAGGAATACAGGATTATCTCGAATACTAAAACAAGGAAGGATTATAAAATATGAAACATGGAGTGGAAGCTGTATCCTTATTACTCAGTTTTTTATTAACTAACGTTATCATTACTTGTCCGATATTAGCTTTGCAAAAGAGTTTCCGTGGTTTGTACTACAATGGAGTAACGTCTTTTTTACTCGCTCTATATTGACTATGAAATGTGTATAGTGTTTCGACTTCATATGCAATCTTCATTACTCGTCCTATATAAACTTTGACTAGAAATTTTTGATTGATAGGGGTTTCTCTTAAACAATTTCTTAAATTTATTTGATATTAATTATTATCTTCGTCAGATATTTGCTTTAGCATAAGTTTATAAGATATGTATCTTATAAACTTATGGCTTTAGTTATACTTACATCGTTTTAAGAAACTTTATTCGTAATATCGTTTGAACTTAAACTATTATTTTGGTTTCCCCGCTAGCGTACTGCCTTTGCCAAAGTTTTGGAAATCTAGGGTATATATAGCAATCGTCTCCCAGTAAATATTAAGAAAGTGCGCAATTGCGAAAACCTTCGGTGGTGATCCCACCTTAGGGAGGCTAGACGTTTCTCGTAACCCTAGCTGATCACCGCGTAAATCTTAACGATAACAGAGTAGAAGCCAATGTTGCAGATTGGTGTGTATGTGGTATAGACTGAAGACTAGTGCATGGTGGTGTTAAGGCTCGTTTACATGTGCGCGAGAAATGGAAAAAGTCGAAGCGTAAAGCGGAGAGATGAGGCGTATTGGGGTTTGCGTTCCCTAGGCATACCGTTTACAAACAAGCGAAAGCTTTTTAAGTCGCGCTTGTTGCTCATAGATGAAGCGGGTGTTCGGAATAAGCTCCGATCTGCCGCAGTAGAATCTTCAGCTCGTGTTTCCTTCTCGCAAAGAGTCACGTGATTTTCTAAGCCAATAATATCGAAGGACCGAATATCGTTTGATATTTTTGCGTTTGTTTATCTCGCGAAATAGGCCTAGGCACCACCATTGAGAATTTCTTTAAAAGAACAAGATAAAATTTTTGAAATACGTGTAATCACATTTCAAGCTCGACAATTAAATCAAAATCATTCTCAACATACGCATCTTAATAATAATAATAATAATAATAATAATAAAGCTTTTATTTCGTGCAAATAAACAGTACAGCGTAGGTGTGACCTTCAAGTATTTGCACGCGGGGACAATCGGTATAATGATACGTCGTTTGTGTGGTTTTAAATTATTAGGGGGTTTAAAAGTTAAAACTATGCTCATTTTGGTTCATGTTAAGTAAGGTCTATTTTTTTCACGTTTAACTTCTTATCATTGAAAATGTCAACATTGTTTCCATGAATATTAAAATTTCTCATTATCCGGCTCATAGGGTATATTGTAGACAATTGTGGTTTGAAAATTTGGTAATTTTTAATTCTTGTCTTCTGATTTGGGATATTTAGATTGATTTGACTTAAGAGTTCTTTACAGTCAATAGCGTTGTGAATTAATTTTTTTAGAAAGAGTATGTCTAGTTTTATTAAGGTGTCCCTTATTGAGTCCATTTTTAATGTCTTAATAACTGTTTCGTACTTAAACGGGGTTTTGATGCTAAAGTATTGATGGTAAAATTTAGCGAATTTCTTCTGGATACGCTCGAGCTTAGATATCTGGTATTGGCTACAGCTACTATATACTAAGGCACCGAATAAGAGCTTCGGTTTCACTAAAGTTGAGTACAATCTTTTAAAACATGTGGGTGAGTTTATATCCTTAGCGATTTTGAGTGCTAAACAGAGAGTTCTTAAACAGCTTTTTGAGGTGTTTTCAACTTGGCTTATGAAATGTAATCGCTCATCAAACAAGACTCCTAAGTCGCGTATGTTCTTTTCTCTCTTGAGTGTTTTTCCGTTCAGTTTGTAGGGATAAATAATTTTATTTTTCTTGCGGGTGTAAGACACTACATACGTTTTATCCTCGTTTATAGGTATATTATTTATGGTAGACCATTTCTGAAGGTTCATTAGGTCAGTGTTTAGTTTTCCACAGTGTTCTTCGTTGCGAATGTAATTACATAATTTGTTATCGTCGGCAAACATGTAAATTCTGGAGTCCTGGATCTGCAAGGGTATATCGGAGGTGTATATGTTGAATAGTAACGGACCTAGGGAAGAACCTTGAGGAACGCCACAAGTAACTCCATAGCTTGTTTTCGATATTTCTCCGTTGATTTTTAATGTGTTTTTCCTGTCCCTTAAGTAGCTTTCAATCCAGGCCAATAGTTTTCCCGTTAGGCCGTAAAAATTAAGTTTTTGAAGTAGAACACGGTGGGATACTCTATCAAACGCTTTTGATAGGTCTACATATAGGATGTCCACCTGTCCTCTATCATCTATTTCAGGAGCCATATATTCAAGAGTACTTAGGAGATTAGTTTCAACAGATCGACCCCTGACAAAGCCATGCTGATTTTCGGGTAAGTTAACCTTGAACCAGTTGTACAGTTTATTACTCATTAACATGTCAAATATCATTGGTAAGCAGTTCAAAAGGGAGATTGGTCTGTAGTTACTCGGATCGGCTTCCAAACCTTTTTTAAATATTGGGGAAACCAGAGCTTCTTTCCACATTCTTGGGAATTGCCCAAGTTCTAGTGATAGGTTGAAAATATGCACTAATATTGGTGAAAGTAGGTCGCCGCAGCCTTTTACTACGAAGTTTGGAATTCCATCTATTCCAGATGATAGCTTAGGTTTGAGTTTCTTAATTGTATCTTTTACTTCCTGTTCTGATATTATATATTGATAAAATTCACATTGGATTTTGTTTTTAGGTGTGAAGGGTAGAAGTATAGAGTCATCATTCGATATATTCGAGAAAACCTTTTTGAATTCATTTGCAATTTCATCGTTATTTGTAAGGAGTTTATCTCCATTTTTAATCACGATTCTTTTCTTTTTTGACTTGGATTTACTGTTTATATACCGCCAAAATGTTTTTGGGTCGTTTTTAACACTATTACAAATTTCATTTGAGTATGTTCGTTGATCACGTAGTAGAAGTTTTTTAACCGTTTTGCGAGCTATAATGTATTTTAAGTTATCATTTTCATTACCGATTCTCTTATTTTTTCTGTGATAGTAACGCTTATTTTTTAAGGCCTTGATGAGCTCACGGGAATACCAGTGTGGATATTTGTTTTTTGTAACATTTCTGGGTTTATTTGGATTACTACGGGGGATAGAGATTTCCATTGCTTCTTGAATATTTTTAGTTGTATAGTTTATGCAAAATTCTACGTCCCTAGATGAGTATACTGGACACCAGTTGATGTCTTTGATTGTTTTATACAGTTTCTGATAATCTCCCTTCATGAATATAAATCTACTAGATACACACTCTTCATATTGAATTTTTTGGTTCGTGCAGAATTCTAACGTAAAAACTGGGTGATATTTATCAATAGGTACTAACGGGATTTCATTGTGGTATTCTATTGTGCATTTGTCGCTGTTAACTAAACAGAGGTCTAGGATATTTCCACTGCTATTTCTTTTATAATTTAGTTGCTTGAGATTGTTTAGGTGGGAGAGCTCAAAAATATGTTCCGCCTTATGTTTTGCATAATAACCACATTCGTTAAGGTTCCAGTTGTCCCAATTGACACCGGGGAGATTGAAATCCCCCAAAAGAATTATATCCCCTTTAAAGCTAAGTAATTGATTTTTAATATTATCGTTAAATTCTTCGTAATCTGATATTGAAGAATCCGGGGGGAAGTAAGTACAACCTAATAGTAAATTTTCTCGATTGTTTAGGCGCACTTCAACAAAAACAGATTCATGTTGGTGTTCTAAGTCTGATCGCCTTATGGTTTTAAAGGTGTCTTTAATGGCTATTAGGGTTCCTCCACCAAGACTTCGTTTAATTCGGTCGGTACGGAAAACATTATAATTTCTAGGGAAGTAGTCAGAGCTACTATAAGAGTGGTTTAACCAGGTTTCGGTTAGGCACAGAACATCAAAATTTGTTTCTATTACGTTATTTAAAAATATAGTGGCCTTGCTACGTAGACCCCGGGTGTTTTGGTAATATATAATTGGGTTTCTAGTCATCATCGTGTTGTGCCTTATCTCCCAAATTCTCTTCCCTAATGGTAGTCATTTGTAAAGTGGTTTTAAATTTCTGGTTTTCATAAAGAGGACCGCGAAAGTCTGTTATTAGTGAATTTTCTGGAAAATTTTGGGGATCGCGTAATTTTTTAAATTCTTCTTCGCTTGCTGTGACGTAGAAGGAATAATACTTCCCTTTAATTCGGGGGTTGAGTTGTATACACTGCACTGTTTCTAACTCTGTTTCAAATTTAATTGAGTCCCTAAGTTGTTCTGCGGTGGTATCAACGGGCAGTCTTGAGATAAACAATGCTTTTTTCCTAGGTTGTTTGGCAGGTCTTGCAATTCCTTTAAGTAGGCTTGATTTTTTTGTTCCAAATTGAATGAGTTTTTTATCATTATTTTCAGATGTGGGTTTATTAAGGGGTAGTTTTTCATGAATTTTGGGTTGTGTAATTAGACTTGAAAATTCGCGGGGTCGTCCTATGGGTAGGTAGGGGTTCCGGTCGAGGGTTGAGTTTGGTGACTCAATACTTCGTGCAAGTATTTCTGCGTTTTGCCTAAGCACTAAAGCATTTTGTTCTCTCAAGTTCTTTATTTCCTTTTGGAGTTCTGAAACGGTCTCAACCAATAAAGAAACAGACGATAGAACATTGTCTACTATGTTATTTTTGGTCCGATGTAGGCTATCTACCCTAAAATATTCGTTTAAGTTGTCCATAAGCACACTAATTGTTAATGTTTCTTCACCAGCTACACTTTCTTCAGTTTCTGATTCACTATCGTCGTTATTATTAGGGGTTTCGATAAGGGAGCTATCATTTCGGTTAGTAATGCAGGTTTTACATTTATATTTACTTTGTTTTCCTTTGTAGTAGTATTGAAGTTCTTCGTTAGTTATAGCACCAATGCATTCGCCGTGTGAAAACTCATTGCAGATTCCACAGGAGATATTTGGTTGAGTCGAGGTTATTTGTTTTTTACATACTTGGCAATTAATTTTAGGGGTTTTCTTTTTCCCCGTCATTCTCACGAAGCCGAGTCCGCTTTGTTGATAAGCGATAAGCTGAATTCGCGATAAACCTTTTTGCTAGTCTCAGTAGGATTACGGAGCGATTATGATTGCGACCGCACACGCCAAGAGCCAGATAATCGGTTTGGAAGTGATCTGTTCTTACCTTAGATGTTTATTGTTTTCAAATCTTGACAAATTATATCAAGTAACGTTCCAAAAGGCGAAAATAGCATTCTTTGTTTCTATTTCTACATATAGGATGTGCCCACCAACGACGTTCCGTTCTAATTTTCTGTTGTGTTTTTGTTATAAATGTCGAATGTTTTTCAATAGCAATAGTTTCTTTTTAAGCAGAAGTAAACTAACGACAGTCGACACCATTTTAGTTGTTTACTTCCGACTGAAAGACAACTCTGCAATCTAGGCGCATGCTACCGCCCAGCTCGTATGTAAACGAAGGAGCAGGTGGAGCAGCGGGAACAAACGCTTTTGGCAGACGCGATTTTTTTAGGCGCGAGAAAAAGATTCGACTTTCAACTTCTACTCTCCGCTTTAAGCTTAATTCTCGCTCACATGTAAACGAGCCTTTAGAGGCCATCAAGTAGCGACAGTTTTCCGAATTTCTGTGAACTGCGAACGCAGTCCGGAAACTAACAATACGTTTGCTCCGATTTCCCAACTGCGAACGCGGTGACAGACACACACATACACACGTTGAGCTCAATTTGACATACAGTGTGCTCTCAACTATGTTTATAATTCCCGAAACTAGTTGTAGACGATATTTTCAAGGAGCAGTGTTAGCGTTAGCGGATGTTTTGAGAGATACAGTAGAATGGCCATCAAAGGATGAAATACAGAAAAATATACCACAATGTTTCGAGAATTTCAAAAACATAGTGGTAGTTTTAGACTGTACTGAAATACCTATTGAGAAGCCAAAGTGTCTGAGGTGTAGTTTGTTGACATACTCATTCTACAAGGGAGTTAACACAGCTAAGTTTTTAGTTGGTGTTTCTCCCGCAGGGCACATAACATTTTTCAGTGACGCTTATGGTGGTAGAGCCTCGGACAAATTTATCACGTCAGACACTAAAATTCTTGACCGATTAATACCTTACGTAGATGGGGTCATGGTAGACAAAGGCTTTTACATAAAGCAAGAATGTTACGACAGAGGGATTGAACTTATAAGGCCTCCGTACCTTGGGAAGAAGAAACAATTAACAACTCAAGAGGCTCGACAAAATGTAGCGATAGCAAAGGCAAGGGTACACGTTGAGAGAGCGATTCAACGCTTTAAAATCTTTGCCATTTTTAACCAAAAGCTTGAATGGGAGATGTTACCATATCTAAATGCAATGAAAGACATAGGAGCTTCGATCGTCAACTTATCCCGACCTATATTAAGCGATAAAAGATTCTAATATCATTAAACAAATAAATTCAAACAGATTAAATTGAAAATTTAAGAATTGGACTTTTTTATTTCCTTCATTCTACTGCAATTTTTGGAAGCAAATATTTAAAATACACGGTTTTTAATTTCTTTAAATACTTGTCAAGAAATGCTAAGTCACGATAAACATGAATGAGAATTATTTCATTTAATTTTTGACCAAACACAATGAAATGGCAAACGTTTAAGTTGGTTAAAGCCATCCCAAGTTGAATTTGGCCATAATATTTGTGTTTCTTTTTTAGGGCATAAACCCCATTGGTTTTAGTCAAATATTTAATTTTTTTGTTGTCAAATATTTTATCGAGAGAATCATTTTGGGCTTCGAAGGAGCATTTAACTTCAATTAGGGCTACTGGTATGCCTCCTTCAAAAACTAATCCATCTGGGCTATAGCCTAGCCACGGCAATAAATAATTAATAATAAGGCCTGTAGATACAACAGTTGAGCCCGTTACTTCTTGGTATTTCCTAATTGCGTTTAATTCGTTGGCCTGACCAAATTTTGTATACTTATTTCCCTTGAACTCAATGTTTTTTAAGTGATTTGTTATTTTTTCACCCAATCCCCATTATACGTAAATAAGGCATAGCTGGTTGATCCTGTAATTCGAACTCTCCTGAGTTGTACCCAAATTTCTTCACAGTCGGAGCCATCACCACCCTGCTTTTCAGTCTCGATAGCGATTTTTAAAGCTTCTTCTTCAGTGATAACAATTCTTTCGCGGTAAAAGTTTTGCGTATCCACCTTTTCTATTTCCATCTGAGGTGCACTAATGCTGTCTATTACACAATTGTTATCTGAAGCGTGCTTCAACAAAACCCTACATGATTCTTTATTTGTGTCCAAAGTGCTATCCAAATTAGCTTCATTCTGAAATTGATTAAAATTCCCATTAACAGATGGGTTAGGTTCAGAAATAGCAAGCTCAGAAGCATGATTGAGACTAATTGGTAGGTTTGGTTCGGAGGTGACTAGGTTAGATTGCAGGTTGGGTTCGGTGGTGACTAGATTTGATTGCAGGTTGGGTTCAGTGGTGACTAGATTAGGTTGCAGGTTGGGTTTGTTGGTGACTAGGTTAGTACTGCGTACTCTACCTTTCTTGTGTAAAGAAATTGCAGAGTCCGGCGCACACTCAAGCAATTTGCGTTTGAAATGCTGTTTCTCATCAGCTGACGGCTCCCGATGAAATCCCACAATTTTTTTCACGTGGCACATTTCAGTTAATGGTACTGGATCATACATTGACTTAGCGTCACTTTTCCTTTTGCCCCATTGTTGCGTTATGGTGCAGCTTAAATCATCTAACTCCAAAATATTTGCTCTATTCAGGAACAGAAGTAACGCCACACAATGTTTACATTTCTCTAGAAGGCCTGATTTGCAAGAGCAAACAACCGAGAAGTCGCCTTTAACATTTAATGAACAATTTAATTCGTGGGGTTCGCCTTTTAAATCACTCGTTTTCAAGCAAAGTGCGACAATCTTCAAATTATGTTCTTCTCTTTTCTGTATTCCACAACACACCAAATGTTTACTTTTCAAAACTTCTTCTCCCTCTACAAGGCACCGTTTTCTTTCTCCTTGATAATCAATATATTGTAGAATAGACTCGATAGAAACCGAAAATTTCACTTGTTCTAATAAATGTAACTTACATGAAAATAGTTTTTAAACTGCTAATTTTAGGAGTAAGCGCGATAAAAAGTGCTAAACTGTCTATACACCGACAAGCGCTATCCTTCTCTCGTCCGTAGCGCCCCCTATATTCAGTGGCGTTTGCGAATAGAGTCCACCTCTTCTCTACGAAAAGAAGGGTAAAGAAGGCGCAGAGGCGCCCTCCCGAGGAAGATTCTTCAGAAGATTCCCACCACTGCCATAAAATAACCCTAGAAAATGAACCTTTTGAAGCCTATCTTATAAAAAAAATACAGTTTTCGTTTGAAATACAGAGATTTTTTTAGCAAATGGCGGCATTTTTGAAGAGGAATGGGCTAAGGGGATGGAGTTTGAAATATACTATAACTTTCACCACGTTTCACCTTAAAGTTACTTATGTGATAATAGGCAACAAGAGAGTCTCTCTGTACAATGCTGTGCGCTGTGAAAACACATATGAAGCTGTATTTGGTTTATCATCCCCTCACTTTACAAAATTTCCAGTTATTGTACAAAGCGCATTTCTCCTTCGTACTTTCAGTGAGAATTAAGAACGGAAGAAGAAACTTCAAGGAACTTTGACAAGGAACACGATGTAGCTCAAACGAGCCCGCGCGTCTCAAGCGTCATTTTCTCGCTCTAGTTTGTCATTTTCTGGCTTCTAGTATTTGCTTCCAGCGTAAATGAAAATACCAAAGCTAGAAGCGAGATTGAGTTCTAACGACATTTTCTCGCTCTCGCGCGTTTTTTTCACACGAAAATGCGGCTTAACTAGCGCGTGCTGACAACCAAAGCTGGAACAGAGTATATATATTGAATAAGCTACCATCCGAGATAGGGAGTTGCCTATCCTCTGAGCATGGATAAAGAATGCGCGTGAGAAAATTTGTTTTCATGCTATAGGATAGGCAGCTATCTCCGACGGCAGCTTATTCTCATTATTCGATATAACAGTACCTTTAATTGCTGCTATTTTTCATAATGACATTCTGTTGATAGAGAAAGTATTTCTACTATGGAAAGGGTGACACTTTTGAATCGGCAGTTTACTGACTGGAACAACACAAGTGCTTTTTAATAAAAACAAGTTGGGAAATCAAAATAACCTCTCCGTGTCGAGACGTAATTAAGAGGATTTTCTTAAATAATTTAATAAATGTTATTTTAATGGTCATTAAGTTACCTTAATTCTAGTTAAATCGTTTTAAGATACTTTATACCTAAAATCATTTTAAACATAGCTATTGTTGACGTTTGAATTCAAGCATATGCCTCTTTAACAATTTTTGGAAATTTAGGGTATAGGGTCTTTGCGCGTGACGTCAAATTACCTACCCCTTTCCTCTCCCCTTGCCAGCTGCCCGCTCTGGCCATGTTAGGCCGCCATGTTGACATCCCCTGAAAACCGGTTTTCGCCCCCTATTTCTTCTCCCTTTTCACTCTCGCGGAAACACCCTATATAAGGCGATTGATTCACGTTGGGAGGCTAGACGTATCTCGTAACCCTACCCGATCACCGAGTACTTCATAATCTTAACGATGGGAGTAAATGCCAAAAAATGCTTTCTGCGTACACGTATGCTCTGATTTGCCAATTGCGAACGCTGTGACAGACATACACATACGTCCAGTGTAATACCTCTCCCTGACGTCATCGTCACTCGGAGAGAGGTAATATAACAAGCTTCGAAGTAGATCAGTCAGTCATACAACAATACGGAAAGTACCCCAGCTTCTGATGAATTAGTATTAGTTGAGACTGGTACACTAACCCCAGTTAATACTTTTCAATGCAAGGAGACTCAAACCAGTTTAGAAATATCCAGTGGCGTCGCTAGGCCTTTTTTCAAACTCAGCCCCCCCCCCCAACAAAATAATCCGTGAACCCTACCAAAAAATTGCTGTTAGCAACCCAAAATTCTGTAGCAATATGTAAAATATTTTCAATATCAAACAGAAAAATTTTGAAGAAAAAAACAGATGGAGACAAGTAAAATGTTTCACGTTCTTGCGATGGGAGTCCCAAACGTGTGGACTAAAAGCTAACCAAACATAAAAATCAACCTAAGACGAGTGAAAATCCTTCATAATCGGTTCCGTAGTCTTTATCAATAAAAGGTTGTAACTTGTATATCTTTAAAATACGAATAATTTCACGTTGACATAAATTTACGAATAGTTTTAAAGGTCTACACATTTTCCAATGAACCCATTATGCAATTTTTAGCCACATCGTAGTATACGATAGGCTCTTAGTTTGACCCGAGCCGTAGCAGCTGTAGTAGTAGTGGGCGGGGTTGTCGCTTTCATTATCGTCAGAATTTAGCTTAAATGGAACTCGATAGTACCTCAACCCACCAATAGGGGTAGCTGAGCCCAGATAGAGATTTTTTAAAAATTACAAATTTTTCACACCGCACCCGGGAATTGAACCCGGCTGGCTGGCGCAGCAGTAAGATACGCTAACACTTCTGATTTTTTTAGGGTCTTTGAATTTTTTTCGTTTTATGTGCTAATTAAATAGATAACGATGTGGCTACTATTAAGTCCCAGCCCCTGGGCCATCTTGTTTATATCAAGTTCTTATAATAACTTTAAAATAGTTTGCCAAGATTTAGCCCCCCCCCCCCCCAAATTTCAAACCCTAGCGACGCTACTGGAAATATCTGATGTAGGCCTAGCATGTCAGTTTGGAAGAATCGAAGTTGATGATTGCTAATGCTCACAGCATGAAGCTATAATGGTAGAAATTTAAAGTCAAGTGGTTCTAGCTGACTTTGAGGAATTAATTAACCAAAAAACCCAAACTTTATTTAGAATGGTTAAAAGATTTAAGCTATAAACTCTCTATAGACACAAGTAGAATAACCTTACACCAAGTTCCTATGTAAGATTTTTTGCCGTAGCCTCTGTGTCTGAAAGTTCTGACGTTAAGCTTTTTAAAGTTCCCAACGGAGCTCGCGTGAATGGAGACATAAAATTTCTAAAATCTCGGCCACGACCGAGAACGAGCTTTTGAAGCAGCGCTCCACAGCGGTGGAGAGTGAAGTAAAACAGGCGGGGCTAATTTTTTTTATCTGAGTAAGTTCAAGCATGGAGGGTTCACCCACGGTGTTTACGTTTTTTATGGCAACGGCGTATCGTGCGGAGTGCTAAGGGGGGTGGAATTTTTTTAGTGAGAACCAGCTCTCCGCGGCTGATGTTAGTTGGCGCCGAGAAAAAAATGTTAGGAGAGAAAAACTTTGGGTGTTCAACCACCATTTACTCTACAGTAGATACATTCGGCCTAGCCTTGGGATATCAAGTTTTAGGAACACTCGAGATGAGACGTTCGTTAGCGAGAACCTGACACACAATACCCTCATTCCTAAGCTGGAAAGCTAGGTCCTTGGTGTTAGATTATTCACCTTGTGCTATAGACCATTAAATATCAAACTTTATTTAAAGAAAAAAGTAATTATCTTTAAAATATTAGTGAGCAGATAAACACTCATCAGAAATTACAAGCTAAAATGAAGAGTACGAAAGATTTTCATGTTTTTATTTGACATTTAGTTTGGAATCCCATACAAATTTTGTTTTCTTGAAATTATCAATGAATTTTACCCCATGTAGTAACTTGAAACTGCTGCTATATTTGCATTACAAATAAATTATGATATTTGAGACTAGGTACTAGTTTTACAACGGACGGAGTTGACAAACGTGCAGGTATCGTGACACACCAGTCAGATGACTAGACTATAGATACCGTCATAAGTTTATAAGATATGTTCCATAAGTATGTTACTACCTATACTTCGTAATATTAGAGACATACTAGGAGCTAGTTCGAGAACGACAAGAGAATTGACTACACTCGGTTAATTTTGCAGTCCATCTTACTATTTGGTCTGTACTAAGCCTTTGACAGCGCCTCACCAGGCGTCGCTTTACCTCGAATCTATGACGTTTCACCTACGTCACTCATGGCAAGCTCTCCGTAAACAGTGACAAACTTATGGAAAATATTTTAATAACTTAAGATACAGTTGCTATTTTGGCAATATGAAAATGTAAAATAGTTTTTCGAGAGAATTATCTGACTAGTCAAGTAGGAGATCAGGTATCTTCTTTTAATTCGTTTATTCTTATTTGCACTCTCATTTCAGCATTTTCTCTTAATAGTGTCTCGTATATTGTGTCTCTTTCTTTAGTCTGAAAAAGATAAATAAAGTCAGTAAAATTAAATTAGAAAGTTTGCACAGATGCCCATGGCCTAGTGGGGCGAAGTATCAAATTACTTTCATTTAAGAATAGCTTAAAGTCTGGGCTATGGTTTAATTTAAACTAGGGATGAACCGGTACCGATACTCGGGGTTTCCCGATAGTATCGCATCGGTTGGTTTAATATGATACCATAAGAAAATAATATATAGCTCCCTATAAGTGTGAAAATCTCCATTTAAGCCATGTAAACAGCATTTTCTTCCATTGAAATTTGAAAAAAGTTTCTAATGCCACCTATTAAGAGTTTTTGGCGTTAAAAAGATGAAATATTTGCTTAGAAATTTTCAAATTTTATATTGTAATTAAATAGTTAAAGGTCTAGAAGTTACTATTATGATAATTAAAACTAATTAAGTACATGTCAAAATTATCATAATAAATTAATAGATGGCGCGAGATTTTGACGAACGAGGCTAGCGCCTACACTGGTACTTATAGGGAGCTATATATTATTTTCTTATGATACTAAACCCATACTAGTTTAAAATGCGCGTTAGATGGCGCTACATGACATTTTTAGGTCTTTCAGTAATGTATTGACGGTGGTCATACATTTTTATGAATGTCAATAAGCCGTGATATTATTTTGAAAGTACCTCTAAACATTGTACTTGGTAGTATAATTCATGAAACTACTATATAATTATTTTCTAGTATTTTTAATGCATATATAAATATAAAAATATCGGTATCGGTTGAAGTATCGGGTTTTCGATCATAGTGAGTAAATATCGGTATCGGTTCATGTTTGCACCAGTATCGATCCATATCGGGTTAAGTCTGGTATCGGCCATCTCTAATTTAAACAAATAGCACTATATGCTCCTATAATCAAGGGGTAGAGTTGACGCCCACTAAGCTTAGCAAAGGCTAGTTATAACTCCGCCCTCCCAGACGAGTTCTGATTGGTACTTGGCAAGGTAAAATTGGTGTATTGAAGATTAGCCAGAATGTTAGCGGCGCCACCGGACGAAGAGAGCATCTAGTGACAAACTAAATCACAACCATTAAGTTATGGTTGCATTTACAGCATTGGGCGATTGGATATGTTTACAAAAGTCGACCAAAGCAGGAAACCAATCAGAATTCATTTACAAGGGCGAAATTAAAACTAGCCTTTGCTAGGCTTAGCGGACCAGTCAACTTCCCCCTAGACTATGGCAGCATCTAGTGGCAAACTAACCACAACCATAAAGTTATGTTTGCATTTACAGCATTGGCCGATTGGATGTGTTAGCAAAACTCGACCAAAATCCTTGAACCCTAGTTATTGGGGAAATGATTTAATGAATACCTTTATCAATTCCGGTTCATGATGTAAAAGCCTTCCAAGTAGTTCTTGATTTTCATTTTCCAATTCCACATTTTTTTCTTTTAGGGCTTTAATGGCGTCTTCAGGATCCACCATTGAAAATTTTTCAAGAGATTCAATCTTAACGAAAAATATTGCACATTTGAGTTAAAGACTATGAATTCCTGGGTGATGCTAAATTTCACCCAAGGCGCAAGTGTGGCGCTAAAGAGCTTGTAATTTGAACATGTGATAAAACCAAACCACTATCTACATGTTTGTGTATATGCTAAAATAAAATGTAGAACCCACTTAGCTTATGGAAGATAAAATAAAAAAAGACGAAACCTGGAACAATTAGGAAAAAAAATCTGTATTTTTGTAGGATGATAGTGTAGAACTAGACTAGTTAAACAATATCCCAAAACTCCACATCTTTCTGAGCGCCGCTTGCGCTTTAACGCCCCCTCCCCCCAAATGTTGGGAAAACCCACTTAATGCAGTAATTCCGGAATGAGATGAGATATAGAGTCAAAAAGCATTCCAATCAAATGCTATAATGAGCTATATTTTATTACATTACGAGAAATCTGTACGAGCTCAATAACGGAAATGTTTTGGTAAGTTATATCAATGATTTTGATGATATTTTATCAATGTAAACTGACTCAGCTTTTTCATAATTTTTTCAAAGTTCAATTCTATTTCCTGGGGCTACTTGGTCTTGGTCATTTAAGCCTTTCTGAACACTAAAATTTTCAGAATTTGTGAGTCCGGTGTTTTTACCACCTTGTCTTCTTAAGACGGAACATCTGTTATACGTTGGATTGGTAACATTTTTGGACGTTCATTCCAGATGTTCAGTCTTAACCCTATATCAAAGCACATGATAACATGATACTGCGGCCCCCTTTTGAAAAAGGTCTACAGAATATACGTCTTTTGTGCCCCTGTCGAAACCTAGTAAATTGGTTGTAACACGATAATGTCGCACTAACATTTTTATATTTTTGCACACTATGTATTTAAAGAAAGGCTTGTATGGCGCACCTTCAGAAAAGTGTACAATGATTAAAAATTTGCTACCTTAATTTTTAACTGAGCTATCTCCATCCTTAAACGTTCTTCTTTCTCCGCTTGCTCTTTTGTTACTGTGAATACCCGATGATATTTATTCTTCTACGTTAAAATATTTTCAATCACATTTCATTATATGGCGATATATTACATAAGAATTTTCTTTTGAAAATAGGGAGTTGGCCAAGAGGTGAAAATCGGACCACTCTGGCCTCTCCCAATAAAGGACTTTTGACTCAAGTAGATGGGTCAAAAAGTTTAGTCAGCAAAAATTGGTCAGTGATAAATTTTTAATGTGGTGATTCAACCAGTCTGAGAAAACCAGTTTATTAATTGCTTGAACTAGTTTTTAAGTTTATTAATTTCAAATCTATAGGAAAACTAATGTGGGACCAGTCCAAGGGAACACTTTATTATTTTGGACGATATGGGGGTCACTGGTCCAAAGGACTGGTTCAAAAACTATGCTCATTTCCCACTGCTCCCAACTAGTTTACTCAACTCAAGTTGACTCATCTAAATGAGTCAAAAAGTTGTATCGTCTGTAAAGGCCTTTAAGGCTCCCAAACTTATTTCACTTACTAATTCTTCTAACTCCTTTTCAAGAGCAGAGATTTTTTCCTCGTACATCTTGGTAACTACGTAAGTTTTGTATTGTCGTGGAGGCATGGAATGTGGCGTTGGAATTTGTTGCTTTAAACTTTTGATTAGTTTCTCTTTTTCTTCAAGCGCGTCTAAAACTCTACGGTTTTGTTCCGTTAACGTTCTGTTCCGCTTGGATAATTGGTCAATTTCACGTTGACACTAGATAAATTAATTGACAACTTCTTCACCTATTTTCTCTTAAAGCAAAGCGCGGGTCACGTGGGTCCCCTACAAGGTGACTTTCCTTACGAACTCTAGTCTTGGATGAAGAATAGTTACACTTGGATATATCAGTCGACAAATCTTTGGACCACAAATGACTTACGCGACCTTCGCCCCGCGTAGTGTTAAAATCTTGAAACTTCCGTTACAAACAAGAAACACGTGTTTAGTTTAGCCAAGGCCTAGGGCTATTTAAACATCAACTTTACTGGTTTCTTTTATTATAGAAGGTAATTATACTTAAAGTATAAAATCACCTACTATAATAATTAGAAGAATTATAGTTCATCTTTAAAACTTCCATAATCATAACTCACCGCATAAACAAAAGCCACTGAAAACGATCTTAACCCTAACCGCCGTTTATTTTTCAAATTCAAACGGAATCAGAGCAGACGACGTAACAAACGGAAACCAAAAAATAATCATTTCCGGTAAAAACAGCTTGTCGCGTTACCAAATTTAGAACCCCTCTAATGCGCATCCGCGACCGCGGCCAGAAGCACACGTTATACTACGAGTGATATATCCAAGTGTAACTATTCTTCATCCAAGCTCTAGTTTAGGCTTGGCGAAGCTAGAGGCATTTGTGGGCGGGATTTTTAAGTGCACTTATAAATCCCGCCCACTAGCCTTAGCCAAGTTAAACCCGAAAACGTTTCTGAGCCCGGGGTATCTTGTTTAAAACGTCCCGCACACGCGCATATCAAGCAGATAAACGTCACTGATACGACAGCAGGCGCCATCTGGCGCTGGATTATTGGGATATAGTTAGGCTTAACGGCTTTTTTAACTGTTGTATATAGATAATATTTACACTGTATTTTACGAAATTAAGTATAAATAATAACTAACAAAAACTGGAAACTTGAAAGCACAAAAATACGACTATGAAGTTAAATCTTAGACAGAACGCGGCCTTTATCAAGTACTGCTCGAGTAAATTAGGTTTGATTGGCTGCTGCTAGAATTGAACTGACTCGAATGACCTGCTGTCGGACCTTTTACCCAGGATTACTTTGATTTTTTTCAGAAAGGCCTGTTCAGGAGGAAAGTCAACTTGTAGGGAAACCACGTGACCCGCGCTTTGCTATGATGTTGTTATCAAATAAGCACATACCTTTTTAACTTCATGTTGAAGTTTCATATTTTCCGAGGCAATTTTATTAGTTTTGACATCAAGCAATCTATGTATGCTGGTACTACTTGCACATTTAGGGGTTGCGGTATTGTCGCTTTTATCAACATTGTTATCAAGTACATCACTCTGTGATTGATCCAGTATTTTTACTTCCTGCATTAACAAATGTTTCAAATTTAAATAAGGCTGATATGTTGAATGAATAAGTTTATAAGATATGTTCCATAAGTATAACACTGGTTTATACTTCGTTATGCTAGAGACTTACAGCTCGAGCTAGTTCGAGAACGACAAGAGAATTGACTACACTCGGTTAATTTTGCAGTCCATCTTCCTATTTAGTTTGTACTAAGCCTTTGACAGCGCCTCACCAGGCGTCGCTTTAAGACAATCTATGATGTTTCACCTACGTCACTTCACCACAAGCTCTCTCAGTAACCAGTGACAAACTTATGGAACATATCTTATAAACTAATTGTCTCAGGTCCGGAAATAAGCACATTGTCCAATAAAATTTTAAAATGTCCCATAATTTTTCTAAAAACTTAAGGGGTTACTGGACATTTTAACCAATAAATCTTCCGTAGTTTAGATGGTTTGACTATGAAGATGCGACAGTATTTTTGCATATTCCAGTGGACAATGTCCTATAACTTTTCCACTCAAAGGGGGCGTCACTGGACACATGTCCTATAAGAATTTTTTCTTATTTCCGGCCCTGAATGGTCTTAAGGATAACCCTTTAAATAATAAACTGAAGGACAATGCTATTTATAGTTAAGGGGTCATTCATAAAAAACTCTAATCAGAGCTTGAAAACGGTGGCCCTTGGATCAAAATGTAACAACAAAATTTTCAACTCAAAATCGCCCATAGAACCCACTATACTTCTTCCTACTACCCAATTTTGGAACACCCCATATTTTTTAAGACGTGGACATGCGGTCCAATCTGGACTTGACATAAGCAATAATAGCATGGATGTAATTATTTTACTTTGATATTTGATTGTTCTCCATTTGAGAGCTGTTCAATTATGGCTTCTTTATTCTTCAAATCTGATTTCAGGACATTGATTAAGCCTTCCAAGGTAGATATCTGCACCTTGTAACGAGGAACATCAATTTTCACTTGCTCCAATTCAACCTTCAGCTCAAAATTTTCCTCCGACAGTTTCAAAACCTGACAAAATCGAAATTAAAAATATGCTTCATTTCTGAAATTAACAGCTTTGCAAAACCTTTACATGTTTTTGAAGATTATTAATTTTAACAGAGGAGCTGACTGAAGGGTCATCGTTGAAAATATCTCTAGTGGCTCGGGCCATAGTCTACAAAAAAGGTTATACTTTAACATACGCATAGTAGTTAAAAGCATTTATCGTCTGTGGTTTAGTTAACTCATTTCATCGTTCATACCTCTCTGGATACTGTATATTTCGCCAACTGCTTTTCTAGCTGATAAATTTTATCCACCAAAATTTGGCTTTTTGTTTTCAATTCTTCCAATTCATCCGGTTTTCTTCCGGTGGTCTTATTAAAATAGTTAACTCATATTTGAAGTTGCAAAGATACAGCTTGCTAATTTCTAAATTTAGCTTCATAACTTTTGTTTTACCTCTTGTTCAAGTTGCTGTAACTTTTTCTTTAGTTCTTCAAGTTGTGCCAATTCTGGTGGATGTGCTTTAACCAACAATGCTTTTACTCTGTTCTCAAGAAGGGTTTTTTCCTTGTTCAATTTTACCAACTATGAAACAGAAACATATATTCGTTTATGGGCATGCCACAATTATGGATAGTTTTTACTAATGACAAGACGCTAGAGCACTGTCAACCAATTTAGTCCAGTCCCTATTCAAAGTAAACTGCTAACCTATTGATACCTAAATGGGTTGGCAACACTGCCGACCGGCAAAACAACTATTCTTAGCTTAAAGCATGGTTTTCACTTGGCGTAAATCAAGACTTTTCGCCCGACGTCAAGCGATAACCGAAAAAAAACCTAGTTACGCTGGACAGAAATTACGTTGAGTGTGGCGATATTAGCTTTCTATTTTTTCGGCCGTGTTCAACGTTAACGCTCTGCGCGAGCCAATCAGCAATAAGCTAGAGTCGTGACGTTATTTTCGAACACGCGTGTTCGGAAAAGGCCGTCTGCGGTCCGCCATGTTTTTATTTATTTCGTTCCTAATCGAGTTAGTAACTAGTACAAATCCCTGAGAATGCCGAAGTTCAATGCTTAAAGGTTTATTGAAGAGGTTAGAAACAATACAAATCTGTATGATGTTAGAATTAAAGATTGCAAAAAAAAAAAGACAATAGATGGGCCGCAATTGGTGCAGTGTTCAGTTTATCTGTTAAGCCTTGGTTCCATTATTTGCATGAACTACGCTAAGTGAAAACGCTATAACGCTGGGCGACAACGTAAAAAACAAATCTGACGTTTGACGTCCAGCTGCAAAGAAGTTTTTTATGGTCAAGTGAAAACCATGCTTAAACCAAAGCGTGGGTCCTATTATCAAGAAGGCAGGGCGTAACGCGCGCGATTGGTCGGAGGTCCTTATTTCCAATTATTCAGAAAATCTGAACCTAATTTTAATTTTGAAATCATTCGGAGATATTTCCTGGATGTTTCACTGCGCAGACTGATCTTATATAATATTTAGAAGAATCGATAAAAAAATCACTTGATTTTCCACTTCACCCTCCCTTTAAGAAGTATAAGCAAGGAAGATGGAGATAGGGAAGTTTCGTGTAACCGGAGCCTCCGAGATATCTAGGCCCATGCATGTCGATTTTTACGTGGGGAAATATCCAGTTTCATAGAGGAAATATTTTTACCCTTTGTGTGTACGAGGTGGCGCTTTAATGACCGTTGCGACCGGGGTCTTCCATAAATTATCGATGACATTTTAGGGGCCAATTATAAAACTTTTATGAAAGAGAAATGTTTCACCTTTAAATTAACGTAATTTTTTAGGGGCTATTCACTTTTTATTGAATTTATTGGTTAGATTAAATGGACAAAAAAGTAATTATGAGATTTTAACATCGTTGTTTTTTTAGTAAAACAAAACTTCTTGAAGTTGCTAATTCACAGTTTTCATATATCATTAGAGGATTTTTTACCCCTTCGAAACCTTAACATTTTTATCCTTTACTTCTTTGGAATGATTGTTTAATAAAGGTCTTCGGAAATTTTCAAAAACATTTTTTTACTATCCGCGACCTCGGCTTCACCGCTCTACGTCTATACCTTGCCCTAATATTGTAGCAGTCGACGGGGTCACGAGGCTGAACTTGTTTATTTTACGGTGCTGAAAGCGCCACGAGGCGGGAAAACACGGCGAACTAAATTAGTCAAAAAAATATTCTCGCTTCGCTACATGCATATCTCGGAGGCTCCGGTGTAACGCTATAACTCCGGTCGCCCAAAAATCCCGTTTTCGTCTTGGATGTGCAATTGTGCATGTGCGCACGCGCCGCACTTTTCTCGCGCATCGTGCTGAGGATAGGCGGCACTACCGGTTTCCTGCGCAGTTCAAACTAGCGCCGAATATAAGTCATGTGACCTGCTACATTTCGTGAAGAGAGATTCCTATACTGACCAAACTTCCCTATCTCCATCTTCTTCCTTGGTATAAGTTTAAAATATACACGTTTGAACACAAGTTATCTTACACATTAGAGAAGGAATATGTATCTATACCGTGCATTTAGTTTAGCTCCAGATTAATACGCCCTCTAGTGCACATTTTTCGACTAAAAATTAAGACCCATACAGAAGAATACGGTACCGTTCTTCAATAACATGCGAAACTTTAACACAACAAAAGCCGCTACCATAGCAACCAAATTGATTTTTGGGATATGGTATAGACCTTTTCACACTTAGAGCGGGGGTGAAAAGGGGGTAAAATTCTCGAGAGGTGAGCATGCGCAGAAAGAATGTTTGTTGCCAGTCGTATTTATGTACCCATTGCTTTTACCTTACTAGTTAGGAATTCGAGTTTATTTTTATAAAACAGTGTTGTACTAATGGTTGTAAAAGTATAAATTGAACTTCCTAGGTGAAATTTTATCGAATTCATTTGATAGACGTAAAATTGGGATAGTTTATAATATTCTACAGACCAAATTGGGCGCCAAGGCTTACGAGCGTGTTATACGCGGGGTAACGCGTCGCTTTCGGGCTCGGCACGGCATGATCGGCGATATCCGCCGATGAAGCGCGTTGATCTCATACGGTCGCCGAGGCTTAGTGAGTTTTAACCAACTATTATCATTCCACCGTTTCCATTAGAACTTAAAACTGTTTGTTTCTTAACATTGTTTTAATTTTACTCTCTCGGTTTAAATACTAGGCATTTTATTTTAATTTTAAATTACAAAACGTTCTAAAACACGTCCATCGTAGTTTATTTTACACGTTAACTCCATAGAAGTGTAAAACTCGTGGCAACAAACTTGCAACTGCTCATGCGCGGCCATAAGTGGGAAAAGGTCTATTCACTCAACCATTTAAAGCAAGTCTCGACTGTGGATTAGTTTAAACCGATACCACTAGATGCTGCCATAGTCGAGGGGTGGAGTTGACAGGCCCACCAACCTAGGAGGATGTAACTCGTTCCGGGAGGGGAAAATAGCTTGCCAATAGCACAGAAGTCTTACACCCATGCGTGGCAGTGTGAAAAAGTGGGCATACGCTTTAACTGCTGCCTAGTGGACGAAAATCAAATCATATTTCTTGAGTCCCCTACCCCCTCCGCCCCTTCTCTATGACCCTGAGAAAAACATTTTGAATTCTAACCGTCCGTCTGCTTCACTCTTCAGTAAGTTCAGTGTTTGGAATCTTTGGATGTCTTCTGTTCGTTTCATTTCGATTCATTAAGTTTTAATGATTAAGTAGCATTTAGTTTTATTGATAAGTAGTATTTAGTTTTAATGATAAGTATTATTTAGTTTTAATGATAAGTAGTATTTAGTTTTAATGATAAGTAGTATTTAGTTTTAATGATTAAGTAGTATTTAGTTTTAATGATTAAGTAGTATTTAGTTTCGTTATCCCTCTAGAATCTTTAGATAACTTTGAATATCGATGGTCGTGATTAATTATTTTTAGCAAACAATTACTCTCCGACCCCGACTGGGCCGACATTGCGAAAATTAAAGATCCGAAGGAAGTCCGAACTAGCAGAAAACGTTTATCCAAAAAAAAAAAAACAATCCTTGGAAATAACTAACAAAGCGCTCGATAGGTGGTGCCACTATCTTATGCCCACCTTTTTACACTGCCAATCATGGCGCACCCGCTCAGCTCTCTTTTCCCCTCCCGGAACGAGTTCTATTATGATTGTGGTAGGCTTGTAAAGCTACTTATCATAAGTGAGCCTATTAAACGAACTTACGTAAATGTATTCTCATTTATTTCGGTTAATCTTGAGTTAATAAGGCTAATACAAATTATATTCCCATTTGGGATCGAGCGTGGTGTTTCCTTGTTCCGACTCTGGGCGCTACCCGAACGCGACTGACTATCCGAATTGATAGTGTACAAGGGAGTAGCTAAGCTTTCTAAGAGGTAGCACTATGGCCATCTAGGTGTAGATATTAGAACTAGTATAGAAACACAACACTCCTCCCGAATTACATTAGAAACAAGCATTAGTTAAGGTTGGGATATTCTTTTCGCCAACCTGACGATTGCATACAGGTGTTAAATTTTAACATTCAATAAATTGCATAACCATTTAAATATCACAAAATTATTAATACTTTTTTTTTCTTGCTAGGAACTTTTAGCTTAGTTTAGACTTTAAGTTAGATTTAATGATTTTAAAGATTTAGTCTTTTTGGTGGTTTGATCTCTCGTTTGGATCTTCTTGGCACTGGAGTATTTGTGGTATTATTTGGTAGAATATTTTCATCAGGAGTCGATCGAGGAGTGGGAGTTAGATTATCTGGAATCGCAGGAGTCGATCGAGGAGTGGGAGTTAGATTATCTGGGATCGTCTGTATTGGTGTATTGGTTGATACTTGACTAGCCTCTTGACTGGGATTTTCACCGGTTGGAGGTAATGTATCTTGACTAGCATCTTGACTAGGATTTGCGTATCTTGTTAGGAGTTGATCTTGGTGACGTTTCCATATTACATTATTTGGAGTTTCGATATGATAAGAAGTTGGTCCTGTTCTCTTTAATACTGTTGCGGGTGTCCAACTAGGCTTAGCTGTGCGATAGTCTCTAGCGTAGACTCTGTCACCAATGTCGAAAGTTTTGTTGTTTACGGTACTTCTTCTTAAGACTTGAGAAGTTTGATTTTTCCTGACCGTAGCGTTAATGTCTGGTTTAATTAGTGTTAGTCTAGTTCTAGGAGTGCGTTTTAAGAACATATTCGCCGGGGTTTCTCCCGTTGTAGCGTGTGGAGTGTTACGATAAGTCAAAAGGAATTCGTCTAGTTGTTGTTGGATGGATGTAGCTGTAGACGAGTGTTTCAGATTACGTTTTAGGGTTTGTACAAATCGTTCCGCTTGTCCATTCGTTGCGGGATGAAATGGAGCCGAAAAAACGTGTCGAATTCCGTTATTAGCGGTGAAGTTTGCGAATTCAGAACTTGTGAAACACGTTCCATTGTCACTTACTAAACATTCTGCCAGTCCAAAACGTGAGAACATATTAGTAAGAGATTCTATAGTTTGTTCTGTTGTTGACGTTTTTGAGATGTAGACTTCGGGCCATTTGGAGTATGCATCCACTGCAACGAAGAACATGTGGTTTTTGAATGGACCTGCATAATCCATATGTACCCTCTGTAGCGGTCTGTCCGCATGAATCCAGGGATGTAAGGTTCCTTTTATCGGGTTTTTACTAAGTGTCTGACATTCTGAACAAGACTTGACCTTTGATTCCAAGTCCTTGTCTATCCCCTTCCAGTAAACAAAACTGCGAGCAATAGCCTTCATGTTTACGATACCGGGATGATTTTGATGTAATTCGTCCAAAACCTTAGTACGACATTTGGTCGGTATGACTACCCTCATTCCCCTCATCAAACAACCTTGAGTGGCTGTCAGATCCTCCTTTCGAGCGTAATAAAACTTGAGATCGTCATTCCAATTCTTTGCAACGGAATTTGGCCAACCCTGGAGGGTAAATTCCAGAACTTTTGACAGCAGAGGATCATGGCGAGTAGCAGAGGCTATGACAGAGCTCGTGATAGGTAAACAATGTAAGTGGTTCAGTTGAACCAATTCGGCGCCATCCTCTTTGTTTGGTACGGTGACAGCGAGCGGCAGGCGCGAGAGTGCGTCTGCGTTTCCGTGAGAATTACCCGGTTTATACTTGATAGTATAGTCGTGAGCAGCGAGCATGACCGCCCAGCGCTGGATGCGAGAAGCCGCCAAAACCGGAAGACCCGTATTGTGACCGAAGATGCGCGTCAATGGACGTTGGTCGGTATAAAGGGTGAAATGGCGTCCGTAGAGGTACGAATGAAATTTTTTTATGCCGAATATGATCGAGAGCGCCTCCTTTTCAACGTGCGCGTAATTCTGTTCAGTTTTAGTCATTGTTCGTGAAGCATATGCTATTGGGCGTTCGTCGCCATTCGGCATGACGTGAGCTAAAACCGCCCCTACTCCGTAGGGTGACGCGTCGCACGATAAGATCAATGGCCAGAGCGGGTGATAATTTACTAATACTCGGTCTGAAGATAGTTCGTTCTTGATTTCTTCAAAAGCTTTGTGGCATTCGAGAGACCATTCCCAAGGGGTGTCTTTGTGAAGTAGTTGATGTAACGGATACAGCTTTAAACTAATGTTATGGATAAATTTTCCGTAGTAGTTGACTAGTCCAATGAAGGAACGGAGCTGCGAAACGTTTATCGGAGGGGGTGCGTTTAAAATCGCAGAAAGCTTCTTAGGCGTAGGGTGTAGACCCGAGGCATCAATGATATGACCGAGACATTCTAATGAGTCTTTGAAGAATTTACATTTATCTTTTTTCACTTTTAAACCGCGATCCGCCAGTCGAGTAAGAACTTTGTCTAAATTCAAGAGGTGCTCTTCGTCCGTTTTGCCTGTTACTAAGATATTGTCTTGAAAGTTACTGGTAGATTCAAGACCAGAAAGGACCTGTTCCAATGCTTTTTGGAAAATGGCCGGTGATGAAGCGATACCGTATGCTAGTCTATTTACTTTATAAAGTCCTTTTGAGGTGTTAATCGTAAGGAGTTTACTAGTAGCTTCGTCAACCTGAATCTGCATGAAAGCCTCGCTGAGGTCTATTTCTGTGTACCTTTTTCCATGTGACAACTGGTCAAACATTTCTTCTATCCGTGGCATCGGATGGTGTTCTACTTGTATCGAGGGATTTACCGTTACTTTATAATCGCCGCATAGGCGAATTGAGCCGTTTGGTTTGACTATTGGAACCACTGGAGTAGCCCAATCACTGAATTCAACCGGAGTAATTATATTTTCGCGTTCCAGTCTTTCTAATTCAAGATCTACTTGTGAGCGTAGAGCGTATGCTACGGCGCGTGCTTTACAAAACTTCGGAGTGACACCCTCCCGTAGGTGAAGGTGTGCTTTAAAGGACGTTAGTTTACCAATCGTAGGGCCAAAAACTTCTTTGTGCTTTTCGAGAATGTCTTCTAATTTCTTCTCGTAGTCTCCAGAGGATAATTTTGAAATCCTTCCTCGGGAAGAGAGCAATTTCTTCCAGTTTAATTTGAGTTTGTTGAGCCAACTACGTCCAAACAGAGGTGTGTTATTTCCCTCTATAATGTATAGCATTTCCTGGATCTCCTGTGACTCGTAACCAACGGTAACGTGTATAACCCCTATTGGCAGGACCGGTTCTTTTGTATATGTCGAAAGTTTCTTCCGAGTAGTCTGAATAGGAATGTGGGGAAACTGTTCGTCATATAGTGTCTTTGAGATAACCGATACGGCTGCACCAGTATCTAGTTCCATGGACAAAGGTTGTTGGTTGACTAATACGTCCAACATTATCGGCGAATCTTCACCCATGAAGATTGAATTTAACGAATATATGTTATTCTGGAAGGACTCTTCGTCGTCCGACTCGGAGTTTGTCTCCTTTGGTGCGGTATCGAGTGAGTGAACTGTGTGGTGCTTAGGACTCTTGGACCCTTTTGTACATACTCTAGCGATATGGCCGTGCCTGTGACAGCGATTGCATTTAGAGCGTTTGAAACGGCACGCTACCTCAGTGTGTTCAGTATCTCCACATCTATGACAAGCAGGTCTTCTGTTGTTAGAGCTTTTTCCTCTCCCGGAGCGAGATTCAGAAGAATGGGGAGAGTTGGTCGTAAACCTCGAAGGCGTGGACTGACGAAAAGCTGGACGCGAAGACGGACCGGTGCGGATGGCATGGACTGTAGGAGTTGAAACCGAACCGTGCAGTTCAATGGTATCTTTAGCAGCCGTTTCCATTGAGACTGCAATATCTACCGCTTGTTGAAAAGTAAGAGTGCGTTCTGACAAAAGTCTCTTCAAGATGCTATCGTTAGCGAGACCCGAGATGAACTGATCGCGTAAAACGTCATCTAAATTGGCACCAAAGTCACAACGAACCGATAAGTGTTTTAATTCCGCGACGAAAGCCGAAATTTGTTGCGACGAGGACTGCCTACAGCGGTGAAACCGAAATCTTTCTGCTACGAGCAAAGGCTTAGGGCACAAGTGGTCGCCTAAAATCGTCTTGAGCTGATCAAAAGTCTTCGTAGAAGGAGCTACCGGAGCCGTGAGACTGCGTACTAACGAATAGGTTTTTGGGCCTAACAAGGTTAAAAACGTGGCCACCTTTTTGTCGTCGGCGATATCCTGGGCGATGAAAAAAAGTTCGACGCGCTCGACGTACGTGGGCCAATCACTGGAAGATGAGTCGAAAGGTTCTACAACCGAGAGGGAAGAAGCCGCCATTTTGAGACGTCAGAACAGGGTGTGGTCCGTGGGGAAAATCGGTAATCTCCGTCGCCAGTTATTATGATTGTGGTAGGCTTGTAAAGCTACTTATCATAAGTGAGCCTATTAAACGAACTTACGTAAATGTATTCTCATTTATTTCGGTTAATCTTGAGTTAATAAGGCTAATACAAATTATATTCCCATTTGGGATCGAGCGTGGTGTTTCCTTGTTCCGACTCTGGGCGCTACCCGAACGCGACTGACTATCCGAATTGATAGTGTACAAGGGAGTAGCTAAGCTTTCTAAGAGGTAGCACTATGGCCATCTAGGTGTAGATATTAGAACTAGTATAGAAACACAACAAGTTCCATCCTCCTAGGTCGGATGGCAGCCCATAGAACTCCATACTAAGCGAGTAAACAACCAATGTTAAGCTTACCTCCCCTTTTCACCCCCAAAATGGACGGGGGGATTATAAAAAATACGGAGTCAAATCCCGGAAAAAGCTAGCGCCATCTATACAAAATAAGATGTTAGCTCCTTCCCTCTTTAGAACGTTGATTCCCCCATATGCCCCCCCCCACTATCCGGTTTGCTACTATCTGCCGCTAGAGGGCGAGTTAACAAGTATTTTTCAACTTTCTCCCTCTGCCATCCGTCCTTCAGTATTGCTTTTTCCATGCACTAACCTTAGTTAAGGCATGAACAAAGCAATACTGTATTGCTTTGTCCATGGTTAAGGCTAGCTTTAGCTCCGCCCTCGTGGACCAATTTTAATTGGTTCCTGCCTTTGGCAAGTTAAATTTTGGTATGCAGAAGATTAGTCGGATTTTAGGGACGAAAAAGTAGCTTTAACAAGACCAGAGCCTCCACGTGGACAGCTTTAAGCACCCCATTCGCGCTCGTTTTTGAATTCTTAAAGCTATCCTAGTATTAGTTATGATCAAGAAGTTTATTAGGTAGAAGGTATAAATTCACCACATTTCCAGCTTTATCTCCAGTAAAAACGTAGGTCCGGGGTTAATCCCCGCCTCTAAATTACAACCAGCATCTAATTGGTTCTTGAAAACTCACGTCAGCGCGACGCGAATGACGAAAATTACGTATTTTCTGACTGAGGAGAGGCGAAATAGCCTGGCCTCCTTTTACGTCCCCCCCCTTGTATTTTGAAAGGGGGACTGGGACTATGGCGCGCGAATACTTAGGCAACTTGTACCTTCTCCCTAATAAACTAGATATCACTTCTTGTTATGATCTTGAAGGTAAGATGGTGCTTAATTTCATCAGGGGCGTAAGCCTAAATTTTAGAAAAACGCCATAATCCGCGATTGGTGGCTTGGTATTATATACTTCTGATAACGTTAATTGGTCATAGTGACTGATAAAATAAAACAAAAATAACCTCTCTTGAAGTATAATTAAACCATATTGTATTCCACGTTATTAGAAATTATAAATAGAATTTTAGCGACAAAATATTCAATGCAAACTCCTCTAACCGCTTGAAATCACCATTAATGAAACAATTACAAAAGGTTAATTTCTTTACCTGATCTCGCAGTGTTTTGTTCGACTTCTCAAGTGATTCCACTTCATGTTCTTTCTCTTTCAGCTTACTTTTTAATCGCTCAGTAGTTTGTTGCCACTTTTTACTCTCTTCCCAACGAATAAGTTCTTCCCTTGACTACGAAAAGATACAAAATAAAACAAGAATGATGGATTTGCTACACTGCTTATTTGAATTTATGGGAAGACACTGTTGATGAGGTACAGAGGTACTGTAATAGTTATGCATTACAGTACTTATGCATGGGGTGGAAAACCGTGGACTGGACCACATCAAATCCTGTGCAAGTCTACTACGCAAGTATTAAGAATATACTAATTACTTTTTGCGCTTTCTCATCCTCAACATAAGGCTTTTCCGGTGGTTCATGACGACGTATTAGTTCCTCTAAAAATCGAATCTGTTCCTTCAGCTCCGAAACTTCTTCAACACCATTCTCTTCAACTGGAGCCTGAAATGCATGTATTTCTTAACACCATCAACAACTCATGACCTCAGGAGTGAACCCATTATTTAACGTCAGTCATATTACACAATTTACACCTCTAGTGGGCAGTTCACTCCTGATGCCAACTGATTTCTAAGAACAGTTTTGACGTACATTTGAAGTAGGTGGTCGAGCTCTTTCCAGTCGCCTTTTCATATCTTCATTTTCTTTAAGGGTTTTCTCCAAAAAGTCGTCATTTTGATCTAAAAGAAACACAATTTGCATTACTTTATTAGTCAATGACAGATTTTAAAGCAAAGCGTGGGTCCAGTGGATCCCCTACAAGTTGACCTTCCTTACGAGCTCCAGTTTTGACTTGGCAAAGGCAGGAGACATTTCTGGGCGGGATTTATAAGTGCACTTATAAATCCCGCCCACTAGCCTTCGTCAAGCTAAACCCGCTTGCTTTAAAGCAATGCTAACTCCTAACTTACCGGCTATCTTCTACAAACCAAATTTATCTTGACAAAAGCAGTAACCAATCAGAATTAACCTTTGCCGGGCTTAGCGGGCAGGTCAACTGCACATCAGTCCACACCTCAACACGCCGTTGTACTTCGTCGATTAAAAATATACTAACCCGAGTTCATCCGTAATGCATCCAGTTCAACAGCAAGTTCACTTATTCTTTCATCCCTTGAATTTATCTGCTTTTTCAAATTTTCTCGCGCTTTTTCCAAATTGTGGATTTTATCCTGAAGTCATAAGTGATAATTATAGCCACTCCATAAGTTTATAAGATATGTTCCATAAGTATGACACTTCCTATACAGCCCTAATTCAGTTAGTTCTAGAACGACTTGATAATTGACTACACGCGGTTTTGCAGTCCTCCTACCCAATTAGTCGATACTAAGGCCCAGCAGCGTTTTACCAGGCGTTGCTTTATGAGAATCTATGTCGTTTCAACTACGACAAGCTCTCAGTAATCAGTGTCAAACTTATGTTACAACGAGTCCACTTATAATCAATGAATTGAAATTTAACCTGATGTTCTTTATATTTTAAATCAGTTGAAGTTTGAGTTTCTTTATCTTTTGTCTCAATTTTAGTGACAGTTTCCGGCTTGTCAAATTGCACTTGATTGATTGATTGTATTGATCTATCAGGCTGACTTAGAGATTCGTGTGTATCCGCCTGTTTAATTGATGTCCTTCTCATATATTGCATTTCAGATCTCAATTTCCCAATTGCGTTGATAAGTTCCTGGGATATTATTATTATTATTATTTTGATTTAGTTATATCATTTTTCATTCTTAATAGAGTAATGACGCTTTGAAAATCGTCACTCTAATTAACCTTCGCGGGATTGATCATTCTGTGCAATTATTGTACACGCAGCTTGAATATTGAATTAAGTTACTGTAATGGTGCCATAATCTCGGCATAATCTCGAAATAATGGCGCCATAATCTCGGTGTAATCTCGATATAATGGCGCCATAATCTCGGCGTAATTTCGAAATAATGGCGCCATAATCTCGGCGTAATCTCGAAATAACGGCGCCATAATCTCGGCGTAATCTCGAAATAACGGCGCCATAACCTCGCCTTATTCTCAACGTAATCTCGATATATTTTCGGTGGTCATATTCTCGCAATATTCTCGCGATATTCTAGGCGTAATCTGGCTTTAATCGCGCCCTAATCTCGGCATAAATCGCCTTACTCTGGGCGTAACCCTTACTGTAATCTAAGATTAAGTAGTCGGTGTACGGCGGCCACCATTTCAAGTCTGGAAACTAATATAGACCAACCTGATGAAGGTTCACATATCCAGTACGTTAACTTAAAAGGCTGGAGCGCTACGTCACCATTGCATTAGGAGCGCGAACCCACATAGTTTTAAATGAAACGCGTAAGAGTGCTGTTATGAAAATCAAATATTATTTGCACTAGCTTACATTCAATTGTTTTTCCTTGCCATAAATCTGATTTTTAAGGTCTTTCAGTATGAGTTTCAGTTGAATAACTTGAGCTGGCTGATTGCCGATTTGTTCCTCGAAATTTCGATTCAGAACTTGTATCATCTGTTGGTGCCTCTTTACTTCTTCCACACCTTGCAGCCTTAAATACAGCTCTTGCTTAATTCTAAAAAAATAAAACGTATAAAGAGTACATGTAAGGCTCTGAAAGAATATTAAAAGCAAGACATACCTCTCCTGTTCTTCAAGTTTTTCCGTCAAATTGTTAGCTTTGATTTTCCACTCAACTGTTTCTTGTTGAGCTACGTTTAATTGTTTCATGAGACCAGATAGTTTTGTCTGATTGATATCCATTGATTCTTCAAGCTCTGTTACTTTCGAAAGCTAAGGAAGATAGAAGATGGAACGTATCTCATTAATTTATGCTAGTGTCATATACAGGGTTCATACAACTTTTGGAAAACAAATGTCCCTGAATGTTGCAGGTTTTTCCCCACATACTTCCCCGAATTTTCCAGGTTTTTCCCCACATACTTCCCCGAATTTTCCAGGTTTTTCCCCACATACTTCCCTGAATGTTCCAGGTTTTTCCCCACATACTTCCCCGAATGTTCCAGGTTTTTCCCCACATACTTCCCCGAATGTTCCAGGTTTTTCCCCACATACTTCCCCGAATGTTCCAGGTTTTTCCCCACATACTTCCCTGAATGTTCCAGGTTTTTCCCCACATACTTCCCTGAATGTTCCAGGTTTTTCCCGTATATGGAGTATCCTATTGAGAAAATGTTAACGAAGGAGGAGGGGGGGGGCAATATGACTATTACATAATCAAAGGACATGCCCGTATCTCTAATATAACAGAGTTATGAGCCTCCAAAGTATAGAGAGCTTTCAAATGAGATAGTAGTACGTCAAACCGTCCCAAGCCTTACCATTCTGTTCTGGTAGCCATATTGGGTGGTCTCAGCTTCATTCCTGCTTTAAACCCACCAATATGGCAGCGAAAATTATGTCACGAGACTCAGTTACTCCTCCAACTGAAAGCTCTCTATACTGTAATGTTAAACCTATGGCGCGTATGTTTATGAACATTTTGCTTAATTACTCGGCCCCTGTTTGACGAAAGCCCAAGTTTATAGTATTGTTGGAGAGGGGCAGATAAGACTATAACATACTCGAAGGACATCCCCTTATCTCTAGTAGAACCAGAGTTATGAGCCTCCAAAGTTTTGTGTAATGTTAATCCTATGCAGGGTATGTTTATGAACATTTTGCTCAATTACTCGGCCCCTGTTTGACGCAAAGTTCGCTGATTTCGATGAATTTTACTAAAAATTCGAAATTTCCCTGAGGTTTTTGTCAACTATTTATTTCCCTGATTTTTCCTGGTTTTCCCGGTTTGTATGAACAATGATCATATTGCGTAAAAAAACCCATGAAAATTCCTCACTAGACTAGAGTTCAGTTCCTGCATCAGCAACTTTTTATCATCAGCATCCGAGGCATTTTTGGTTTTGGAAAGAACGTAATCTCTCTGCGCACTTTGAAGTTTACTCTGCAGTTCCAACAATTCTCGTTCATAATGCAGCTTTTGCGATACCGTATCATCTTTCAGTTTATTGAGAAGTTCTTGATAACGCGTAATACTTTCCTCTTTTTGGTTCAAGCGAGCCTGCAAACAATCTATGGTAGTTTGGGCGACACTCAGATTCTGTTTCGCTTCGAAATAGTCCACCAGTTGAACTTCGGGGCTCTGCGATGTTTGCAATGAAGGCGCGGTGTTCAGGCTAGTTGGCATTCGGGCTATTAAGTCATTTAAGGCTTCTTCCCTCGATTTCAATGCATCTTCAGCTCCTTTAAGACGTCTTTCTAGATTAGCTACAGTCTGCGCAAACAAACAGACAAACAATTAGAAATAGCATGAATCTATATAACTATGAATATACAGCTCTGTCATATGCCCCTTCTATCATGTCGATTTGGTTTGAGTGTTACCTTCCTAGCTTTGACGCGTTTTGCGTAGCTCTAATAGCCAATCACAAGACAAAAGGAAGTGACGTTTCGAATATACACACCCCCGGACTCCCCCTCCCGCTCCTAACACTAGCAGACACGTGACTGATGTCTCCTTTCGCTAAGTTCCGCCCAAACCTTACCGAGAGGTTAGACAGCATAACGCAGCTGTATATTCATAGTTATATAGATTCATGGAAATAGTATATCAAAAAGCGAAATATTCTTATAGGAAAAGTTCAGGTAATATTCCATTGTACCTTAAAAGAACGGACTTCTTCTACATATTAAAGGAAACATATTAAAAAAAATATATAGTCTAAAAAACGTGGACTACTGCGCCCGGTCTGCCGACATTGGATTAGTTGCGTCTGCTAAATAGAACCACTTACCCCTCTCAGCCTATGTGAATTCAAGATTCAACCAATCCCGTAATGGTAAGGGGTTCTGGCTAGCAGAAACCACTAACCCAATGGCGGAAGGCGCAGTAGTCCTCGTTTTTAGACCAATTAAATTCCAATTATTTTGTAATAAGAGATCATTTTATTCTTTTAAATCCTTTTCCTTTAAAATTTAGAAAAAGGCCGTTCTTTAAGGTTCGATTTAGCAGACGCCACTAAACCAATGGCGGCATGCGCAGTAGTCCTCGTTTTAAGACAAATTAAATGCTAATTATTTTGTAATAAGGGATCATTTATTTTTTTCAGGGGTGTGAGAGTACCCGAGTCCCAATTTTAAGCCTTTGCCAATACCCGCCGAGTCTGACAAAACCCCCACGGGTCCAGTTCATGACGTTACCGAGCATGTTTCAATATTTCTGCCTTTCATGATTAAATAACTTAATTAGTTACAAGTTATTAATTAATATTGTTGAATGAATTACACTATAATTATATAATGGCTCAGCTTTGAAATCTAGCTTTTAATCGGACTGTAAGGAAAAACAAAGACCCGAATTGGACCCGAAAGCAAATTTTGGGGATTTTGCAGGACCCGAGGACCCGAAGGGTAATTGAAAATTGGACCCGATACACGCGGGTAAAATTTTCTATTACCCGAAGTTTACCCGACACCAAAAATCTGGACCCGCACAGCCCTGAGCTGGCTATAATAATCTGCACAATAATTTAACCTTGCCAAAGGCAGGAACCAATCAAAAGCTTAACAGGATAGTAAACTCCACCCCTTGACAATGGGAGCATCTACTAGATGCCATCTAGTGGATCTTTATTAAACTAAACCATAGCCAAGGCTTAATTGCTTAAATAAACATACCTCTCTAAGTGCTCGAACTTCACTCGCAGAGACTGACGATTCTAACGCTTCACTTAAAACGGAGTCTTCTTCTAATGGCAATTCATTCAAAGCTTCTTGCTCGTGAATTGAATCTCCATTGAGGCTTTCTTCAATTTGAACTAATTCTTCTTGAGGTTCTCTAGCTTCACTTCGAGTTGAAACACTTTGAAGCCTATTTGAAGAGAGCCCTCCTAAAAATTCCAAGTTCCTAGCATCAATTTCCAATTCTTGCTCTCTAAGTTGGGACTCTAGTCTGAGGTTTCGTTCTTCCAATCGAAGGATTTTTGCTTCCAATCGATTTACAAGCTCTTTCAAAGTATCGCTTTGACTGGAATATCTTTCAGCGAGTCGTTTCGAGTGAATTTCTCTCATCTGAACCACTTCAATCCTGAAAATTAATCGTACGGATAACCTGGATAAGTTAGCGATTCGGAAATTAGGGGAAAAAAAGTCTGGTATAGAGTAATGTCAGTTCTACGTATGCAAACGTCATACCCTTCTATCTCTTAGCTCAGTGTCATCCCCCCTACCAGGCGCGTACAGTATCCTCTCTTACAAAAGCGCGCCTAGAGGGAGGGATACACAGTCTACTCCGCTCTCTACCGACACTACTCTAATAAAAGTTTTATCCTAAAACCATGAATCTATAACTATGAATATACAGCTGCGTTACGCTGTCTAACCTCTCGATAAGGTTTGGGCGGGGCTTAGCGAAAGGAGACATCAGTCACGTGTCTGCTAGTGTTAGGAGCGGGAGAAACGTCACTTCCTCTTGTCTCGTGATTGGCTATTAGAGCTACGCAAAAGGCGTCAAAGCTAGGAGGGTAACACCCAAACCAAATCGACATGATAGAAGGGGCATATGATAGAGCTGTATATTCATAGTTATATAGATTCATGCTAAAACGTCAGGAATTTTGTTTGGTATACCAAACCATACTTCGAGCAATGCCAAATATGGGCTAGGTGTGATGAAGTGCTCTCTGGCAAATACCTTAACACGCTCAAGGATAAGCTGGAGAAGTCAGGGATTTAAAAAAAAAAATTTCGTCCGGACTCTTGATTTGGTTATTTAATTTTGAACATTAGAATACAGCTGAAACATAAATACTTAACTGTCTGTGTTACCAGAAGGGGATAGTATTATATCCCTTACTAAAATATTGCATGATAAATAGGTAGATATTACATGAATTTCACGTGATTGTTACCAAGTACAAGTGAATATTACGTGACACAACGTGTCAATGATTATCACTTGTGTTTGAGAAGTATTTCATTAGTGAATACCAGCTCTTTAAAGTGTCACGTTAGATGGCTTTTCATACTCAAGGTGATTCATGGGTGACACTCGCATCACTTATATATACCCATGGATATCGGTCACGTTCAAGGCAAAGCCTTTATGAAATGAGGGTTCCTGATAGCAATATCAGGTGAATAACATCCAAAAATCACTTCGGGGCTCTGTCGATACTGTTTGTTAAGAACTCAGTGAGGGCATGTCGGATGAATATCTGACAACAAGTAACACTTCACTGGGTTTATGTACACCTTGTTGAATATTGGACATTTAATATTCACCCGAATTACACCAGCCGCGCAGATCACAAACATTCGTGAATCCAAGAACCACCAACAGTAACTTATATGAAACGTAGCGAATATTGAAGATTCGATATTCACCCGAAATTCACCAACTGCATATACGTGGATCAATGGTTTATCATTTATGTCTGGTGTATCTCAGATCTACAGCGAGTGATAAATTATCACTTGTATCTCATATTAATAGAAAGTGATACATTTTCATTTATGTCAAGTTCATCTCAGATAAATAATGGGTGACAAATTATCATTTATGTCAAGTGCATCTCAGATCAATAATGGGTGACAAATTATCATTTATGTCAAGTGCATCTCAGATCAATAATGGGTGACAAATTATCATTCATGCCAGGTTTATCTCAGATCAATAATGGGTGACAAATTATCATTCATGCCAGGTGTATTTCAGATCAATAGCGACTGATAAATTACCATTTATGTACTGAGGTTGGTGAATATTACACATTCAATTTTCACCAGAGATATACTAGCTGCGCTCGTCAGAAACATTCAAGAATTAAAGTGAGGTCCGCGATTCATCCAAGAATCACCAACATATAAACCATAGTGAATATTGGAGATTCGATATTCACCCGAAATTCAGTAACTGATATATGTCACACACTTAAACGAATTAATGTTTTAACATTTATGTTTGGTGTAACCTTTGGTGTTACTCAGTTGAATAGCGAGTGATAAATTATCTATTATGTCAGATGTATCTCAGATCAATAAGGAGTGAAACATCAGTTTTGACAGGTGTATCACAGATCACTATCGAGTGACAAATTTTCACTTATGTCGGGTGTATCTTAGATCACTAACGAGTGGCAAATTTTCATTTATGTCGGGTGTATCTTAGATCACTAACGAGTGGCAAATTTACATTTATGTCGGGTGTATCTCAGATCACTAACGAGTGACAAATTTTCATTTATGTCGGGTGTATCTCAGATCACTAACGAGTGGCAAATTTACATTTATGTCGGGTGTATCTCAGATCACTAACGAGTGACAAATTTTCATTTATGTCGGGTGTATCTCAGATCACTAACGAGTGGCAAATTTACATTTATGTCGGGTGTATCTCAGATCACTAACGAGTGACAAATTTTCATTTATGTCGGGTGTATCTCAGATCACTAACGAGTGGCAAATTTTCATTTATGTCGGGTGTATCTCAGATCACTAACGAGTGACAAATTTTCATTTATGTCGGGTGTATCTCAGATCACTAACGAGTGATATCACTTAGATCAGAAGTAACATATGCTTAGATCAATAGCGAGTGATACATTATCATTTATCTCAGGTTTATCTCAGATCAATAACAGGTGATATCATTTGTGTCATTTATTCGGCCCTATCTTGGTATGATAGTGCTTCCTTTAATTCGTATTATAATAAAGATTTTGAATAAAAATGAAAGACAAGATCAGAAGTCGTTTTCATTAAGTTTGTTAGCTGAGAAATAAATATATTTTTTTCGTTTTAATTATCATTTAAGCGTAATAACAGATGACCAATTTCGTAGTATGCCTTATTTTACATTTCCCATAATGATAGATAAGCCAGTATCTCGTAATTGAATGAATCGATCATTGCGTCCTCGGATTCTTAAATCAATCGTGGATATCGATGCAATGTTCAATTATCGTTAAGTGCAGCCACTTGACACCGTCCATATTTTTCGAAAACCGCCCACATGCGGGGTTTCGTTTGAATGGGACATTTGAATTTTGGGTACAGCCGAATGGGGGAGAACCTTCGCGTGTCACTTATATTGGGTGTATTTCAGATAAATTAGTGATATAATATCAACTATTTAAGGTGTATCTCAGGTCTATCGCAAGCCAAAATTTGTCACTTTTATCAGGTGTATCCCAGGTCTGTTGCAAGAGATAATTTGTCACGTACGTCGGGTCAATAACGGGCGATTATTTGTCATTCATGTCGGGTGTCTTTCGGGTCCATGGCAAGTGATTATTTGTCACTCATCTCGGGTGGCTTTTGGTTCAATAACAGGTGATTATTTGTGATCTCGGGTCAATAACAGGTGATTATTTGTGATCTCGGGTCAATAACAGGTGATTATTTGTGATCTCGGGTCAATAACAGGTGATTATTTGTGATCTCGGGTCAATAACGGGTGATTATTTGTCATCTCGGGTCAATAACGGGTGATTATTTGTCATCTCGGGTCAATAACGGGTGATTATTTGTCATCTCGGGTCAATAACGGGTGATTATTTGTGATCTCGGGTCAATAACGGGTGATTATTTGTCATCTCGGGTCAATAACGGGTGATTATTTGTCATCTCGGGTCAATAAGGGGTGATTATTTGTCATCTCGGGTCAATAACGGGTGATAATGTGTCACTCATTTCAGGCGTCTTTCGGGTCAATAACGAGTGATTATTTTTCACTCATGTCGGGTGGCTTTTGGGTCAATAAGGGGCGATTATTTTTCACTCATGTCGGGTGGCTTTCGGGTCAATAAGGGGTGATTATTTGTCATCTCGGGTCAATAACGGGTGATAATGTGTCACTCATTTCAGGCGTCTTTCGGGTCAATAACGAGTGATTATTTTTCACTCATGTCGGGTGGCTTTTGGGTCAATAAGGGGTGATTATTTTTCACTCATGTCGGGTGGCTTTCGGGTCAATAACGAGTGATTATTTTTCACTCATGTCGGGTGGCTTTTGGGTCAATAAGGGGTGATTATTTTTCACTCATGTCGGGTGGCTTTCGGGTCAATAAGGGGTGATTATTTGCCATCTCGAGTAAATAACGGGTGATAATGTATCACTCATGTCGGGTGTCTTTTGGGTTAATAGCGGGTGATTATTTGTCACTCATGTCGAGTGGCTTTTGGGTCAATAACGGGTGATTATTTGTCACCTCGAGTCGGGTGGCTTTTGGGTCAATAACGGGTGATTAATTATCTGTCATCTCGGGTGATTATTTTAAATCTCGGGTCAATAACGGGTGATAATGTGTCACGTATGTCGGGTGTCTTTTGGGTCAATAATGGGTGATAATGTGTCACTTATGTTGGCTGTCTCTCGGGTCAATAATGGGTGATTAACACTGATTATGTGTCACGTATGTCTAGTGAAAAATGAGTGATCAGGTGTCACACAGGTTTATAACGAGTGATAATATGACTCTTATCACAAATGACAATCAAGACTAAGTCAGGTAATTTTTACGTAAACAGTCAACGTGAAATATAAATAAATAGCAGGTCTATATTGGACTAATTTTAGGCAATACTTGGAGGTCTATTTTTGGGTAAGGGATACTCCTGGTGTTACGAGGAACTAGTGACAAATGAGTACAGTGCAAAAACACAACCTATGTAAGTAATTTCTGGCAAGGACGTATTCTTGGGGGTCATAACTGCCTCTGTATCTCAACAAAATAATTCCATAATTCTTTGTGTTTACGTAGGGTTGTGCCTTTCAACTGATTCCTGTGTATGATATGAGATCATACACATGAGACGCCTCGACGTTTTATCTGATTGTTATGCGCGTGACGGGGCCTATAAAACAAGTTGCCTCAAGTCTAAAAACCTTTGCGGAATGGCCTATTACTTAAGTACTTTGGGTGTAATCTAAGACCATTAAAAACCCCCGGGGCCGGGACTCGCAACGCAATAAGATCCACGTATTGAAATTTCTGCCTCTAGGAGTTACGGCTGTTTTTGCGCAACAAGGGTGCCACCAAGCGGCAACGGATAGAAACTTATAGGGTATACAGAACTTCCGGTTCCGGATATCGCTTAAAAATAGAAACAGAGCTGTGCTAATTAGCTGACAAGTAATTGAATTAGAATTAGCAATTAGGGAAATATTTATGAACTAATTAACTAGCCAATTAGCAATTAGGAAAATATTTATGAAGTAATTAATTAGCCAGTTAGCAATTAGACATAGAAACTAATTCAATTCAATTAGAAATTAGACATTTATTTATCAAACTAATTAAATAGAATTACTATTTTCTAATTAAGGTAAAAGAGAAACGTGAGTAAACATAAAAGTTTAAAAGTGCCCATGTTTAATGTTTTAATGCCATTGAAAAACGGTTACGGAAGCCATGAATTATTAATTCGAGAGGTAAAACAGTCGAAGTTTCGAAATTGCGGCAGTAGCGAACTACGAAATTTTCTACTAGTACTAGTATTCTCTCATGTTTGAGGAGCTAAAAATTTAGAGTAGCACTAAGTTTCCTCATCGACATAATAAGGCTTTTTCATATTCAAATAGATGAATCAAGAGTTAATTCCTCGATTTTTTACAACAAATTGGCGTAAAAGATTAATTGAAAATCCAATTGGCTAATTAGTTAATCCTAAATCTAATAAAATTTTAATTAGATAATTACCTTTCCGACTCATACTAATTAATTAGAATTACTTCTCAATTAGCACTAACGTAATTAAAATTCAATTACCATTTTTAATTAGTAAATGTTGCTAATTAATTAGAAATTCAATTAGCTAACTAATTAATTAGCACAGCTCTGAATAGAAATAAGATCGTCTTATTCTAAATTCGGAGGCCGAAGCCGCAACGGTTTAATGTATGATTATGATAAAATAGCAAAATAACATACCGCTAAATTAGCTTGATATCTGCAATATGGTAGTTAAAAAAATATGTACACGTTAACATTTTCATTCTCGTCTTCATCGTCGTGATCCGCCATTTTTAAATGGCAAAGAGGAACCTGTAATCCGGAAATTCGGTACCCCCTAAAAGTTTCCTCAATATACCGCGAGGCGGCGAGGGTCGCTAGGATCGCGCGTAACAGAAAACCACGCAAATTAGAAAGCTTGCGTTGCGAGTCCCGGGGGTTGTTAATGGTCTTAGGTGTAATAAACTCTTAATATTTATAATTGAAAAAAAAACAAAAAAAAACCAAGAAACCCTTACCTTTTATGCCAATCCATAATCTTTTCAACTGAAGACCCAGATTTCAGTGTCTGAATCAACTCCTTAGCAGATTGAAGTTTTACGCTTAGCTTCATTTTGTCCTCGTCAATCTTGAAGTTTTCCTCTTTAACTTTTTCCAATTCTTTTCGCAAATTATTCCTCTCATTATTGAGATTCTTAACTTCCTTCATCAACTCCTCTTGTTTAACAATTGGAATTGACGAAGAAAATTGCCGTCGCAGTTCGAAAAGTATTCTAGTCAGGAGCTGTATTTTGCTTCTAGCTTGGCTATGAATATTGTACACTTCGTCTTCTTTGTCAACACACCTAATTTTTAATAATGTTGCATTAATACAAGCAATTAAAGCATTATATTATGTAGTATATACTTTTTCTGGAGGTTTTGGTTCCGTTTTTCACTTTGATCCAATTTTTGTTTCACAGCGTTTAGTTCTTGTTGCAACTTGGTTTCACTAAGTTGAAAACCTATGATTTGTCTGTGCAAATTACCTGTAGACAATATTAATAAAATTTATTAATTTTTAATAAAAATCGCCTACTAGAGTGTTTGTGTGTACACTTTTGGCCATATTTATATCTAGGGGGTGATAATTTTAAATTTGAATGGACACCGATTATGTAGTCTATCCGTACGCGAAGATTATTTGGCTTAAACCATGAGTACGCAAATTACGCTACGCGGAACGCACAGATTGCGCGGTTTACATCAAGAGTACACAAAGTCCGTTTAGAATACATGATTCTGTTTAAAACGCGCCCAGTCCGATTTGAATACGAAGTGTATGTTCAGATTGCACCGATTATGTCGAGTAGCTTTCGCAACGCGTCGAGTAGCTTTAAGATACCGTCGAGTGCTTTTAGATTTATAATGCCTAGCACGTTTACACTATGCCGAGTACGTCGAGACTATAGCAGTATTATGCGGGTTTAAAAGGAACTGCAAAGAAGCAGAGAGAATTTATAATAGGGAGTGGAAGCTCTTGCCCTTGGCCGTGCTAAATACAATGTAGCTCAAACAAGTAGGCTGCGTCGCTTAAACTGGCCTGGTAATTTTCCGGTCACATGACTCTCCTTTAATTTTAAAGTTTGCCTCAAACACTATTGGTTGTACAATTACCCAATAAGGGTTCGCAATTTCGAGTGCGACTGGCGCCCTCTGGAGATATTTTTAGTCAGACGTTTCCCTTCCGCTAAAAAGGTAGTGTCCATCTCCCCTAGAGACCCTCCCGCAACATTCTAGACCCACCCCGGAGGGAGGGGCCACAAAATTTCATACCGGAAATAGACCTGGCGAGTTTTGTTGATCACGCGATTTTTGAGCTACATTATATTCCTCAGTTTCCACTCCTTATTGTAAATTTTCTCTGAAAGAAGGCATCAAAAATTATTTGAAATACAGACATCACGTGATACCAAGATACAAAGACTCCTCATAGAGTGGAACTTGACATCTAGTCCTTGTTTTTCGCGAGATTGCAGCGCCAATTCCATGAAGTGGTAGTTTTCGAAATAAAACGAACTAAGCTTCTTTGAACCACGCCTCTCCTCAGCCACGTGGCTCTGATGTATTTCAAATAATTTTTAGCCACCCGCCAATGCCTTCTTTACAGTCCCTTTAAAGACTATGCACCATTTCGCGTATAGAGCTGACAAATGAAGAGTGATCAGCCCCTTGATGAAGACTTACCAGATGATAGCTTCTCGTCACTAGAAGCTTGCATATCCAAGAGTAAATTCCTTGTCATTTCCAGTTCTTTTTCGGTAACTTCCCTGAATCTTTCAACTGTTTGTATTTGATACTTTGCAGATTCCAAAGCTGCCTTATAGCGATCAGCATCTTCTCTTAACCTCAATCCTTTGCATTCTAACTCGCTCACTTTTGCGTTCAAGGCGTTGTATATTTCATTACTGACACAATCTAATGTAAAATAGAATAACGCCTGTTTGTAGTCACCACTTAAAATAAGGGAAATAAGCGTACAATTTTTATATATGAATACAAGTACCAAGAATTTCAATTACAATCGGTACTGTAGTCATCAAGTCTGAAGAAAAGCATTCAACGCTTAAAATATTTTGATTTCATTAAAAGTTCGTTTCGTTAGTAAAAACAAAGTGATCTAGACGGTATTGCTCGAGTTCATGTCTAGTTATTAAAACAAAAATTTAGGATGGGCTCCTTTAAAGCAATTAGCAAGGCAGTGCTTTAGTTCAAACAAATGCCACTAGATGCCGCCATAGTCGAGGGCCGTAGTTGACTAGCTAGCTAAACTAGGTAAAGGCTAGTTTCAGCTCCGCCCTCGAGAATGAGTTCTCATCGGTTCCTGCCATCATGAACGAAATAGTGATTGTTCACTATTTCGTTCATGCTGCCATTGACAAATTAAGTTTAATGCGCAGAAGACTGAGAAGATTACCATGCAAGTTTGGAAGCGTCAAAGGAGCGTACATTGGCTTTAAGTAGGGATGAACCGGTACCATATCGGTATCGGCACCGATACTGGGGGTTACCCGATAGTATCGGATCGGTTGGTTTAATATGATGCTAAACCGATACTCGTTTAAAATGCGCGTTAGATGGCGCTACATGACATTTTTAGGTCTTTCAGTAACGTATTGATGGTGATAATATCTCATTTTTATGAATGCCAATAAGCCGTGATATTATTTTGGAAGCACCTCTAAACATTGTACTTGGTAGTATAATTCATGAAACTACTCTATAATTATTTTCTAGTATTTTTAATGCATATGCAAATGGCACTGTCCTACTAAAAATATCGGTATCGGTTGAAGTATCGGGTTTTGGATCATATATAGTGAGTAAATATTGGTATCGATCGGTATCGAAACATGTTAGCACCGGTATCGATCGGTATCGAAACATGTTAGCACCGGTATCGATCGGTATCGAAACATGTTAGCACCGGTATCGATCGGTATCGAAACATGTTAGCACCGGTATCGATCGGTATCGAAACATGTTAGCACCGGTATCGATCGGTATCGAAACATGTTAGCACCGGTATCGATCGGTATCGAAACATGTTAGCACCGGTATCGATCGGTATCGAAACATGTTAGCACCGGTATCGATCGGTATCGAAACATGTTAGCACCGGTATCGATCGGTATCGGGTTAAGCCTGGTATCGATCGGTATCGGAACATGTTAGCACCGGTATCGATCGGTATCGGAACATGTCAGCACCGGTATCGATAGGTATCGGGTTAAGCCTGGTATCGGCCATCTCTAGCTTTAAGTGTAACATAATGTTTCTATTCTAATGTTTAATTCAGCTGTGTGTTGTAAATGAGCCTATTGAACTAATTTTCGAACAGTTAAAAGATATGTCAGAGATCCAGTTCCTTAACTCATTTCTTTCCACAATTATAAGTATCACGTCAATTGTAAACAGTACAAGTGGGGTTTCTGGACATTTGGCTTAACATCCCATAACACCCTCACATACCATTCAACTTTTCTTTAAGTATTCTTTCCCTGTTTCTGATGTCAACTGCCTCTCTGGTCAGCTCGGCAAACTTCTTTTCCAGTTCAGAATTTCTAGTATCCATGCTATCAAAAACTTGTTTGAGTTGCTCGTGTTGCAATAGAAGATGATCGGCTCTTTGTCGTTCATTGGCTTCCTTTAACAAAGTAACTCGTAGTTCATTTTGTAAACTAGCTTCATCCATACTTGCGTGATTTTCTGTAAGGTTATCAGTTACGTAAGAGAGTTCGTAAAAATTTTTAAGTGCTTACCAAGAATTTTGACTTTCTCATTTAAGAGGCGATTATCTATTTTAAGTTTATCACATTCTAATTTTAATTTCTTGGTTAGCTCCTGAAAAAAGGTTTTCAATATATGTATCAACATAATTTTTCATTCATAAACGTCAGGACAATGCAATAATGATCTTGGGCCTACCTCTTTCTCTTGGTATTCTTGAAACTTCGAGTTATCTTCATTTTGCTTTTGAAGCAGCTTTTGATAATTTGTATTAAGATCTAGGAAGCTACGATTTGCAATTTCCAGCTCTGTCGCTGGTATAGAATCATCCAAGGCCTTTTGCAAATTTAATACTTTGCTATGAGCCCTCTCCTAAAATAACCACAGCCAATTAGCACGCTAAGGCAAACTATACATATCACCCTAATTACCCTATAACGCTTAAGTATGGGTTTACCGTTAGGGCTTATACAATAGAGCTATCTCAGTTGTGACGTCAGTGCCTAGGCAAAACAGTCATGGGCTTAGCTTTTACAGTGGGCGGCCATGTTTGGTACCGCTTTGGCTCTAAGGGGAAATAGCATGGGTGACGTCACAATAAGGCTTCTGAGATAGCTCTATTGGCATTGTCAATAAGACAAAATAATATGAGCTATTGTCTACTGTGATTCTCTTTCGCCACTCTACGATGCATACACCGCCGCGTGAGTGATGCCCATCAGGGCCATCTACGAGATACAGCGTCCCTCTAACCAATTATGAAGGATGCGTGCTCATTGCAACTATACCTTTGACTCATACTTATGGAGAATATGATAGGCTTAAAAAACATGATATTTGGAATTAAACATACCTTGTATCGTAGTAAGTATTTCATTTTCTCCAGACTATTCAGTTCGAGGCTCAACAACTCTTTTTTGACAGCTTCATTTTCCTTTCTTAGATCACTTTCCGATGCAGCGGAAACTTCAAGTCTCCTCGACAAAAAATTTACTCTACAAACAAGCTGTGAATCTTTCAACGCAGCTTCAGCCAAGGCTTTTTTCATTTCATCTTCATCTTTTTCAAGTGTTAATATAAGATTCTGTCGATTGTAATTTCGATAAGAATATTAGAGAACCTTTAACTGCCTTCATAAAGAACTTTGTTCACACTAAAACAATTTTCAATTAATCGAACTATAACGAAACAATTTTCACTTAATAGAACCATACTGAAACAATTTTCAATTAATCGAGCTATACTGAAACAATAGTCTAGCCACCGCCTCCTATATGTAATCCAAGCCCGTGCACGGTGAAATTTTTAGGGGGGACTTTATGTTGTATAGGAATGGCATTTTATCCCAATAGGTGGCGGGATTTATCCGAGATTCGCACAATACATTTTCTTCGACTAGTTGGACAACCTTGACCAAAGTGATATAAGTATTTGATTATATTTCTCATATCATGATTAATTTGAAATAGTCCAAGATTAAATTCAGTATATAGTAGGGGAAAGTCTTGAAATTGAATGGGAGAAATTGGAATTTGAGATGCAAATTAGATGAGGAAATAGGATTTAAATATTAAAATCATATGAATTATAGAAAAGTGATTAGGGAAATTTTAGGATTGTTGATTTGTAAATTATAGGATTATTGATTAGTAAATTATAGGATTATTGATTAGTAAATTTTAGGATTATTGATTAGGGAAATTATAGGATTATTGATTAGTAAATTATAGGATTATCGATTAGTAAATTATAGGATTATTGATTAGTAAATTATAGGATTATTGATTAGTAAATTTTAGGATTATTGATTAGGGAAATTATAAAATTATTGATTAGTAAATTATAGGATTATTGATTAGTAAATTATATCTAAATACAGGATAATCTAGGAAAACAAAGATAAACAAATGAACTAATTGTGTACAATTTCACCCTTGAATTTGAAAACTGTAGTTTAACAACGGTGGTTTAACTTGAAATTCCCTCATTAAGTGAGGAAAATTAAACAAAGTAAACTAAAATTTGAAATGGAAAACTTAATATAGGAACATGTTTAATTCTTTTAGCAGTTTTCATCTGAAATATCAAAGATCTCCAATCTAGCATAGACAGGAATTAACCAATTCAAAAAGAGGAAAATAACGGTCGTTTTCAAAATCTCTTACGTCACGCCGTGACGTAAAAGCTATAGTTAATCGCCCCTCTAGCGGTAGAGACTGGCGAATTAAAAATCCACTTCTGAAAATGTTTTTGGGATGGCGAACGGGCTTGGATTAGGAGACGGTGGTCAAGCAATCGAACTATACTGAAACAATAGTCAAGCAATTGAACTATACTGAAACAATAGTGAAGCAATTGAACTATACTGAAACAATAGTGAAGCAATTGAACTATACTGAAACAATAGTGAAGCAATTGAACTATACTGAAACAATAGTGAAGCAATTGAACTATACTGAAACAATAGTCAAGCAATTGAACTATACTGAAACAATAGTCAAGCAATTGAACTATACTGAAACAATAGTCAAGCAATTGAACTATACTGAAACAATAGTCAAGCAATTGAACTATACTGAAACAATAGTCAAGCAATTGAACTATACTGAAACAATAGTCAAGCAATTGAACTATACTGAAACAATAGTCAAGCAATTGAACTATACTGAAACAATAGTCAAGCAATTGAACTATACTGAAACAATAGTCAAGCAATCGAACAATTTTCAATTAATCAAACTATACTGAAACAATTTTCAATTAATCGAACTATACCGAAACAATATTCTGATGCCATATTCACTTGATCAATCTATACTGAAAAACTGTTTGCTTGATCAAAAATTATAATGAAAATCTACTTAATTAATTAAATCGTATTGAAATATGATTTGATTAACCGTATGTGGGCAACCCAATGAGTAACACTTATCACCTTTCCCACTAGTGCAAACTGAACTTGAAATGTTTAAAACATTCTAGCAACATTATTTACATACCTCAAAAGCCTCCAATCTCGTTTTCAAAGTATCGCGGACTTGCATTTCTCTCTCACATTCTTCAGTCCAAGTACGCTTTTCACTGAGAAATTTCTCCCATTCAGACAGGATGTTTTTATAAAGTGATGGCACACTAGCAGTGTTGTGCGACTGGTGAGTTGGGCTTGTCATTACTTCACCTTCACTCATGTCTACATCAGATCTGTTGCTTATTTCCTGCAATAAATACATAGTTTACAATGTGTTAATTAAGTAACTAATTTGCTTGTAAACTGTGGCCCGAACAGCCAAATGTCATAGAACATTTTTGACTTAAAATGGCCCAGAGAACTCTCTGTTGGAGCACCCTTTATATTCTAAAAGAAAAAAACAACTTCTTACCGATTCAGATCTAATTGGAGAAGATGGCAATTTATCACTAGCTTTGGAAACACTAATTTTATCAGATTTCACGTCTGCGTGAATTTCAGATGCCTCAGATAATCTACTGTTGGTTGGACTAAACGGGCTATTACCCATTGTTCGTAACTGTAAAATTAAAATAGCTTCTATAGAATTAAACCACCTTTAAAGGGAATGCGAATTCACAATTTCATATTATATTTGACCACGAAAGTGGTATTATGTTACACTTTCAAGTCTCTACTTTCAAAATACCAAGTTTTTAATATAATTGAACCAAAGTTTCTATTTTTAAAATCCATTGGAAAATCACAAAAACTCAGTTTCGATATATCAATAATTTTGTCTTGTCGAGCTTGTTCGCCCATTTGATGACATCACTATGACGCGAGGAAAAAAAGCGCGGGAATCTAGTACGCGTCTCGAGCTTCTCGCCAGTCTAAACTCTGGGTCTGATAGCGGAGAGAGTGGCACCATCTCACGTGAAAAATATATCTGTGACGTCAGCCTACGAGAAACGTTTTAGCCTTTCATAAAACGTGGATCTCAAACAATTTCATATGAAGCATTTTGAAATGCATATTGCGGCCAAATAAGCAGAAATCGGAGAATTAAAAGCTTGATATTTTTGAATTCACAGAAATTAATTCTATCTTTTGCTATATAAATCAGAGCTTTTTCAAACGAAGCTTCTCATTCCATTTAAATAGTTCAAATTCCGCCCTCTGCCTAACTTGACCATCGAGTAGCTTTTTTAGCACTTACCTTGTCTTCCGCCTTATTTAGCTTATTCATTGAACTAATGGCTTGTTGCCGGATAATTTTCAGTTCGCCACGTAAGGCCTCATTCTGTCCTTGAAGCTGATCAACCTGACATTTTAAGATCCAAATTGGATCGTAACAACCGGCGATTTCCCTAACTTCAATCGCGGCAACCAGCTGCTCGAGGGTTGGGCATTTTAATACGACGTCAGCTTTGCCTGATTGGGTTGAAAGTCACCGACTTGAAAGACTTTAAAACCACGGGAAAATCAAAGTTAATTAATTACCATCTTCTTCCTTCAAGGCCTCTAAAATTTCTTTCATGCCCATAAAAAGGCTTTTATTTTCTCTTTCGAAATTTATAAGTTGGATTCTCAGGTCTCCATTTTCTAGTCGAACTTTCTCAATGGTTTCTAAAATACTGTCAAGTTCATCCCTCTAATAACATTGAATAAAAAGAATTAGTTTCATAATTGTTCCCTAGGAGGTGTAGAAAAGGAGACATATTGTGGGAGCCCTCCATTACTAAAATATTGGATGATAAATAGGTAGATATTGCATGATTGTTGCCAAGTACATGTCGTTATTACGTGACACCACGTGTCAATGATTATCACGTGTATTTGAGAAGTATTTCATTTGTGAATATCGGCTCTCTAAAAGTGTCTCGTTATATAGAGAGCTTTCAGTTGGAGGAGGAGCTGAGTCTTGTGACATAATTTACGCTGCCATATTGGTGGCTTTAAAGCAGGAATGAAGCTGAGACCTCACAATATGGCTACCCGAACAGCCGTAAGACTTGGAAGGGTGTGACGTACAACAATCCCACCTGAAAGCTCTCTATTGCTTTTCCTACTTCGTGGGAGAAACAATATGGATATGTGGTACCATGAGTTAATAATATGTCAGCTCCCTATAAGTTACTCAGGCAATTCATTTTTATAGTCCAGCGTTTTCTCCCGCGCCGCCGGCTTCCCAATTATATGCGACGCTCTGCGGCCGCCACGTGAACGAAAGTCTTATTTACTCTTCTTTCCGGTTTTTCCCCGGAAGCCCGTGTAGTGGAAGCTAGCCAATGATATCGGAGCTATTTAAGCAGCCGAATATTTCGCTTAGTAGCCTCGGTTAAGAAAACAGTCAAGAGATCAGTGGATTGGATTTAGCTCAGTTGTATAATTTTCTGGTTTCAAGCCACAATAACAACTCTTATCTTTAGCATTCTTTATCAATATCGGCAAATTGCATTGAGTTCCTGCATTTTTTTTGTCTCATTACTGACACAACGCCATGATTTAATGTTAAATTATAAAATATAAAAATTCACGACTAAAACACTGGTGAAAATGTAGTCGACGACTCGAGGTCGAGGAGCCGTACGAGCGGGATTTTTTTTTCGACAAGAGAGAGCGCAACATTCGGATTTTTCCCCGCGCGGGCGAAATGAGAAGAAATCGCTGGATACATTACGCCTGAGTAACTTATAGGGAGCTAACATATTATTAACTCATGGTGGTACGTGATGAAATGAGTGTTCCTGATAGCAATAACAGGTGAATAACATCCAAGAATCACGTCAGGGCCCAGACGTCTATACTGTTTGTTAATAGCTCAGTAGTAACACAAAACTACTATGCACGTGTGGGTATCGTTCCTTTCAACCGAATTCCCAATGGACCGAAATCCCATTCGACCGAATATCCCGCAATGATTTTAGATTTCCAGCCCAATGGCTATATTCCCGATGGACCGAAATCCCAATCGTCCGCATATGCCCCTAAAAAATACATGAATATAACTTGAAACACTGTAGCTGTCAGCGATTCGGTGGTGTAGCGGATACGATGTTGGACTGCGAAGCGATAGGTTGTTGGTTCGAATCTCCGAAAGGTATGTTAATAATATTAAAAGTAAATGTTTCGTGATACTAATTAAAACGCTCACTTTCATTCCTTTCAAGGCAAGAGATATATAGAATTAATAAACAAATTGTGCTTAAAATGAAGTATAGTCTTAATGGTAGTTCCATCAATGTCTTTAAATTTTAAATTAAAATTTTAATATTTTGGTTTCGGGTGGGTTAGGTTAGGTTAGGTTAGGCTAGGTTAGGTTAGGTTCGGTTAGGCTAGGTTAGGCTAGGTTAGGTTAGGTTAGGTTCGGTTCGGTTCGGTTAGGTTAGGTTAGGTTAGGTTAGGTTAGGTTCGGTTAGGTTCGGTTCGGTTCGGTTAGGTTCGGTTCGGTTCGGTTAGGTTAGGTTAGGTTAGGTTAGCTTAGGTTAGGTTAGCTTAGTTTAGGTTTGGTTTGGTTTTGTTCCAATAATTCGTTGACACCTTTTCCAAAATATGCTCCTTTTAATTAGCTACCACCTTTTCCAAAATATTCTCCCTTTAAATAGCTACCACCTTTTCCAAAACATTCTCCTATTAATTGAATGCCACCTTTTCCAAAAGATTTTCCAATTAATTAGCTGCAACCTTTTCCAAAACATTCTCCTACTAATTAGCTACCACCTTTTCCAAAACATTCTCCTATTACTTAGCTGCCACCTTTTCCAAAATATTCTCCTATTAATTAGCTGCAACCTTTTCCAAAACATTCTCCTACTAATTAGCTGCCACATTTTCCAAAATATTCTCCTTTTAATTAGCTACCACCTTTTCTAAAATATTCTCCTATTAATTAGCTGCCACCTTTTCCAAAAGATTTTCCTATTAATTAGCTGCCACCTTTTCCAAAAGATTTTCCTATTAATTAGCTGCCACCTTTTCCAAAAGATTTTCCTATTAATTAGCTGCCACCTTTTCCAAAATATTCTACTATTAATTAGCTGCCACCTTTTCCAAAATATTCTCCAATTAATTATCTGACATCTTTTCCAAAATATTTCTATTATTGCTAATAAATTGTTCGTGGTAAGAGGCGGGCTTTTAATACTCTATAAATAATCTTTTTACCTCCAAACAAGGTTGGGTTGGGTTAGGTTAGGTTTGGTTAGGTTAGGTTAGGCTAGGGAAGGTGAGGTTCGCCGTTATTAAAACGTAGCTAAAATAAGTGCAGTAATACATTTTCAACTCACATTTATTTTAACAATAATAAGTTGTGAAATTAAAAATATATTTAATGCAAAACCACACAGTATGTCTTCTTCCAGTTCAATAGAATTTCGGTCCAATGGGACTATAATAAAATCGCACCTTTGGCTACGTTCGGTCGAATGGGACCCCAAAAAAAACCCCCTTCTGTCGAATGGGAATTCGGTTCAATGGGACCAAAGCCACGTGTGTTGGGTTGTTTACAGCAAATGTCAGCGGGACGCCTAACATCTTGGCTAACCTTCAATATACTAGTTTTCCCTTGCCAAAGGCAGGAACCAATGACCAATCAGAATTGGTCCAAAAGGGAAAAGCTAAAACTAGTCTTTGCTAAAATTAAACTACAACTCTCTACTATGGGATCGTCCAGTGGTATTTGTTTAAACTAAACCACAGCCGAGGCAAATTGCTTTACCCACTGGCCCTATGGCCAAGCCAGTAACAGAGATTCTTAATCAAATCATAATTGTTGTAAAACTAACATGAAAAAATACGGTATCCTGGCCGCCAGGGCATTAAGCTGTTCAAGATTTTTACATGACCAATATACGCAGTATAATACAATTTTAATTAAACTAATTTCAAACTTTCGAAGTAAAATAGGGTCTTTGCGCGTGACGTCAAGTTACCTACCCCCTTTCCTCTCCCCTTGCCGGCTGCCCGCTCTGGCCACGTTAGGACGCCATGTTGACATCCCCTGAAAACCGGTTTTCGCCCCCTATTTCTCCTCCCTTTTTACTCTCGCGGAAACACCCTATACAGGCATTTTAGTTTTAGCCTCATACTTATTGCTTATAAAGATCCTCAAAAGGGGGAAGTTCAAAGTGCACGTTTGCCATGTGATAAGTTCTACCCAATGAGATAGAATATATGTATTAAACCTTGAGTCACAACGTGGGAACGGTGGGATCTCGAGATCGACGTTTCGTGATACACTTTTTGTCGAGCATGAATATTTATCAAATACGGGTGGCGCCACCTATTAATCACTCGAAGAACCTTATTATTACCAGGGAGAAAGGGAGAAGCCGCCTAATGCTAACAGAACTCGTATCTAGCGGGAAGGGGTTGAAAACGGGGGTATGAAATACTATGTTCTCTCTCTCTCTACCTTGGGTCATTCGGTGGATCATTGAGCATGCGCGAAGTGACATCACAACAGATAAAAAATTTGGATTTTGCGCAGTAGAGCTCGCGGTAGCCCGGGCGATACTACCCCCGTTGGCTGGGAAATTTACTTCCCCCACCCAAAAGAGAGACACCTCGCGCTCTTCACGCGGCATCTCCCTTTCTCCCTGTTATTACCGTCTGCTGCTATAATCTGTGTAACAATCTGTCAAGATAGATTTTCAAACGTGTTAAATAAAATACGCGAGTTAAATAATAAAAACCCTAGTTCTTTTTAATCTAATAAATAGATGAAATAAAAATCATAACGATGTTTCTGATTGCAAATAAGCAAGTAAAAGTTGTAATTAGTTCCGCTACAGGCTCACAGATGGCGCTGTCATGTTTTGACAAACGTGCTTGATAAAAACAATGTGTTTCGCGGTAAGCCGATTTGAATAGCCCTTTTCGCATGTCGGAGGGTAAAAGTGGGGGAAATGCGAGGCGCATGCGTGTTAGTAATAACGTGGATAAAATAGCAGACTACGGTTTTAGCCTCCGCGTATTTCCTCATTATTTTAGAGGCATCAACTTTGCCATTAAATCTGATAATTTTCAATACATTTTCTTGATTTTTTTCTTAGAAATTTGGTAAAAAAGTGTATTAAAATTCATTTAAGCCAGTGGTTTTTTAGTTAGTTCAATTTTGTAGCATTGTTCAAATTTAATTTTTTTTTTCATATGATTCTTAAGCCTTTGCACTATGCCTGGATGGCGGATGCTGTGTTCAATTGTGTTGTGGTAGTGGGTGGGATGCAAGAATCAGTCTTATAAAGTAAAGAGGGATGGTAAAAATAGGAGGCGGTGGTAAAACAGTGGAAATTAAATTTCACAGAATTGTTGTGAAAAGTAGAAAGAGTTATAAATCGAAGATGTTGGAACTACAAAGACGGGGTTATGTAACATGCATTTCGTTAGTGGGTATCGGACCCTGGTCGGGAATCGGCGGCCCTCGCGGGGAAAGCGCTCTTTTTTCAGGGGTTGCTCTCGTGGTTTTGCCCGGCGCTGCTTGGATACCGACATTATTTATGAAGCCGACACTAAGCCTTGGTTATTAAGGGAAATATTTTCGATATTTTCATTTTTTAAAGCTTCAATGTGCATGTGTTTTCTCCAGTAGGATTTAAATATAATTCCTATATTTTTACAAACTTCTTTAAGTTCCAATATTTTTAGTTTATCACAGTTTAGATTCAAATTTACTCCGTTATCCACAATAAATTACGAAAAGGGCTATTGTAACTCTATCTATCTCATTGGTTCTACCCTAGTTCTTCCCTCATTTCTCCCGTTGTGGATGTAAGAATTACTCTTGCCACTCTGAGGAGTGTGTACAATATGTCCCCCTTTTAGCACTCCCAGATAGATTGCAAATAAACAGTTAAAAAGCTTTTCAAGGAGTCAATAAATTAACTTTGAAACGAAAATAGACTAAGTTTTTCTGTACTAAAACAACCACAGCAAAAAAAAAAAAAATGCATATAATGCTTGATAAATTTAGAAATAAGCCAAACTTACATCATAAGAAGCTTCAATTTCATTGTTATTATCCGACACTTCTTGACTCTTAGATTTTTTAATTTTGTTGGTATCTTCAGATACAGTTAAACTTCTGTTAAATAAATTTAGATCAAGATATATTTAAAAATTTAAAAACTAGGTAAATCTCCCATAAACAAAGTAATCAAATTACCTTTTGGCTGAATTGCGCTTTATTTTGTGAAGTTCGGTTCGAAGATCAACATTCTCTCCTTCTAGCGCATCAACCTTAACAAAAAAAGAAGCTTATACATGTTATTTGACACTAGATGAACTACACGGTGTTGTCTAAGTGGTTTAAGGGAGTGGAAATTGGGAAGATTTTTCTGTCTATTTAGACTCTAAAGATCCCAATATGTTTCAATACAACACTTAATGCTTAGTTAGGAATTATTCATGAAGCGCTAAAATGATACAGGTGTAGAATAGGACCTTCTTAACTTGGATAGGCGTTTAGGACCCAAACTTAAGGAACTTTATCAAACCTAAGATTAATAACCCCTGGATATGAAAGGAAATAGGGAGGCATACTTGAAAAGGGCATCGGCAGCTCTAGCGCCCCTATAGTCAAGACTTGGAAGTACCTGGTCCGGAGGTTTTGGTCACTATATTAGGTAGGTTTTTAGTTTTTTATTTATGTAAAAATTAGATTGATAAATCAAATGACAACTTGCGTAAGAACAGCGTTTGCTAGGCATTTTTTGAAAATATTTAATGTCTTTAACTTAATATCGAAGACAAAAAAAACCGTTCACGTTTACCAGGACTTGCCGGTACAACCGTACAATTCATACTGCGTCGTCTGCATGGGGTGACAAAGTTCTACGTTTTGCCGTCTGAGGGCGCCACATGGCGATACTATTTGAAAACGCCCGGTTTTGTTTGCCTTTCATATCCAGGGGTTATTAATCTGAGATCAAACCTATAATCTAAGTTTTTCAACAGGTAAACTACTGATTAAAATTTTGGGGAAAATAAAATTACAATTCTGTTGGTAATTTATTTATTTTCAGGTGTATGTAGTCTATTAAACCACGTTGAATTGTGATCAATTTATGCCTAGTTTAGGTGCTTTGAACAGCGCCATCTAGTGGGAAATTGAGAGAAAACGATTAAAATAGGGAGTTTTTATAGCATCTGGCAGTTTAGTACACTTAGTTTTACCATGGAACTAACTAACGCTAGGGACGGTTCGCAGCCACAGAGTTTACATTATCGCCTCTGAAGAACGTTCGTTGACAACTCCCCCTTATTTTAGCCGACCCCCGACAAGAATTTGGTGAGTCAAAACGGAAAGAAATTAGGCTGTCGGCGCCACCTACTACAACATTTTCAAACTAATTTACCGGACCTTGGCCTTGGACTAAAAGTTCGTCTGCTAAGATAAGGTTATCGACAGCAGACTTAAGAAACAGCACACGTCCTCTGGTCCAAAACCAGTTTATTAATTGCTTGGACTAGTTTTTTAATTCAAAAAGTGGGGGTTACTGGTCCTCGGGACCAGTTTATTTATTGCAAATCTATAGGAAAACAAAGGCTGGGACCACTCCGGAGACCAGTTTATTATTTAGGACACTAGGGGGGTCACTGATCCCAAGGACTAGTTTAAAAATTATCCTTATTTCTAAGTCTGATCGACAGTTACTTCTACTTACAGTTATTGTGGAATCGGATATTTCATAATTATCAGACTATTATAGAATATAGGGCGATTAATGCGCAATTAGGTTTCTTATAAATATGGTGAGACACAAGATATGTGTGTATAAGGGTTGTAGAAGTGACAATCGACGAGCACATAAAGAATACGTGAAAGGTGTTGATTTCATTGTTTGAATTTGTGAATTACAAGTAGAGCAGACATGTAAGCAGACTACACCCTCCGATTGACGTGAGTCATGTAACTATTAATGACGTCCCCCCCCCTAAAAATATTGACTAACTATTCCGGAGCTGCACCGAAATCCCGCTAGGGCCGTTGTCAACGAACGTTTTTCAAATTATCTTGCCTGCGAACCCTCCCTAGCGTTAGTTAGTTCCATGGTTTTACGAGGGATAGATTTAATTTTAGAAGTAGGAATGGAGAACGGTTAGTATTTACCAGTAGCGTCGCTAGGGTTTGAAATTGGGGGGGGGGGCTAAATCTGGGCAAACTAGTTATTTTAAGAACTTAATAAAAAAATTGCATAATGGGTTCATTGGAAATGTGTAGACCTTTAAAACTATCGGTAAATTTGTGTCAACGTGAAATTATTCGTATTTTAAAAATATACAACCTTTTATTGATAAAAACTACTATGAAGGATTTTCACTCGTCTTTAGTTTACTTTTAGTTTTGGTTAACTATTAGTCCACACTATTGGGACTCCCTTTGAAAGAACATGAAACATTTTACTAGTCTCCATCTGCTCTTTTGTTCAAAATTGTACTGTTTGATATTGAAATTCATCTCTGCAGAGATGAAACTTAACGAATCTATCATTATAATTTTTTATATATTGCTACAGAATTTTAGGTTGCTAAGAGCAATTTTTTGGTAGGGTTTACGGATTATTTTAGGGGGGGGCCTAAGTTTGGAATTTGGGGGGGCTATAGCCCCCAAAAAAGGCCTAGCGACGCCACTGGTATTTACTTCAGTCCGACTCATAGCCCAGTATAGAGCCCCTCCCTCCAACACGTAACTAAAATTTTAAATCATCTTATTGGCTCACTTAAACTTAAATTTTAATGACGTTGCTGACGGTGACGGCGAAAAATAAGTAATTTCTTTTTACCTCTGTCGCTATAACCCGCCCTCTTTCATACCCCCCTTCCCGGGGAACGGGGTCCGGGACTTTGACGCGGGCTCAGATTACTCTGTTCTCCATTCCTACTTCTAAAATTAAATCTATACCTGGTTCTACTCAGAAGGGTTTTAAGTCTGGGCACCAACATTTGGAAATTTTTTGTTAAATTACCATTGTATACGGTATGACGTAAATCGGTAATTTACGGCGTTATTTTGGTAAGGTACCAGTTAATTGCAGCTTTTGATAAAAATTTACCTGTTCCTGCAGTGTCTGAGCAACTGTTAGTATTTTCTGAGAACCGGACTTCCTAAAACTCTTCGAGTCATATTTTCTCGGACTGATATTTAATTTTTCTCTCAAGTGAATATTTTCTTCGACTACTTCGCCCAACTTGAAATCCGAATCGTTAATTTGTTGAGTAAGTTCTTCAATCTGTCTGTAAAATTATTAACATAATATTTAAGTCAACCCAATATACGATAATACCATAACCATAACTATAGAGCTATCTCAAAAAACCTTAGTGTGACGTCACCCATGCTATTTGCCCATTGAATAAAAGCGGTACCAAATATGGCCGCCAACTGCCAAAGCTAAGGCCGTGACGTTTTACCTAGGCGCTGACGTCACAACTGAGATAGCTCTATTGAAGTATTACAAAACAGGCTTAGACAATTTAGGCAAAGTGCAAATCGAATTTAGAAATGCAACAGATCAGTAATAATCCTTTTCGATGTAAAAAAGGGGGTAGGTAACCCTCAGTTTCGAGACATACAAGGGGATTGACCTATAACCGCCTCTGGGCATGCACTCTTTGAACCCAAAACGCGCACCACATTAGCAGATACCCCTATATGTCTAGAAAAGTCATAGCAGGGTGTGCTGTTAAGTGGTTTAATAAATTGGTAGTTCAAACAAGGATTTAAAGGGAATGAGAAGCTTCGTTTGAAAAACCTCTTGATTTTTATAACAAAAGATAGAATTAATTTCTGTGAATTCAAAAATATCAAGCTTTTAATTGACTCCGATTTCTAATTATTATTTGGCATTATGCATTTGAAAATGATTCATATGAAATGATTTGAAATCCACTTTTTATGAAAGGCTAAAACGTTTCCAGTAGGCCGACGTCACGGATATATTTTTCATGCGAGATGGTGCCACTCTCTCCGCTATCCGAGCCAGAGTTTAGACTGGCCTGAAGCTCGAGACGCGTTTTGGATTCCCGCGCTTTTTTTTCCTGACGTCATAGTGATGTCATCAAACGGGCGAACAAGCTCGACAAGACAAAATTATTGATATATCGAAACTAAGTTTTCGTGATTTTTCAATGGATATTAAAAATAGAAACTTTGGTTCAATGATATTAAAAACTTGATATTTTGAAAGTAGAGACTTGAAAGTGTAACGTAATACCACTTTTGTGGTAAAATATGATATGAAATTGTAAATTCGCATTCCCTTTAAGTTAGTATGCTACAAGGCGACACCATTATGATGTCATCACCCTATTTCTATTTTGAAATAATAGAATTAACAGATGGAGCTGCAATTGGGCTCAAAAATATATCAATAGATTGAATAAGGAGTAATAAATCACACATTTTGCGATGTGTAAAATGCACATTCAAAGAGAAATTAATATCATCAGAAGCATATAAGTGAAAAATAATTAAAAAATAATAGGTATACAAGTGACTTTAGCGTTCACCAGGAATTTAACAAAATTTCATACTTATTTCTTATTCTGATCTGATTTTTGCACTCCTTAATTTCCATAACTGCTTCCGACAAACCATATTCCCCCTATAAAATGTATATAACGATATCAAAGCAATTATCAGTTTCAACTATCAAAATTGTTAACCTAAGATACAGTGTGCCCCAAAAAGGGTGTGGTTCTATGGATGCTCGGACCATCTAACCCATGGACAGGCAACTGAATGTGGAGCTAGGTTTGCTTAGAGCAACGCCTGACACTAGCGCTGTGGCGGCGGATGTTGGAAGTTTTTCACCAAACCGTACTAAAATTCGCGGCTTTTTGTTTTCTGAGGAGTAGAGGTCTCCAGTCACCAATATGGGGAGAAAATCTGACTAAATTGTAAAAGTGAGTTGAATTTCATTATTTATTTTAGCCTTTCTCTCTCATTAAAGATTCATGAACGATCAATGAAGTTAGTTTTAGTAAATATCACTCTGGTATTGTTTATAAAGTCAGTTTAACACTAAGCCTTGGCTAAAAAATATCCCGAACCATTACAGACGAATTTTTCTTTGAGGGCGCGTGATACGCATTGCCATTTGTTAACGCGGGCTTAACATGGATTTGCCTGTCCATGGGTTAAGTGGTCGGAGATGGCTGATTTGAGTCAAAAATGTTCTATGACTTTTTGCCACAAGTCATGATTAGAGTTGTCTTAAGGATAAAAAACCTTAAATTTAAGTATGAAAATGAAAGGCAATACTAATTTATTGAATTGTAAATGTTGGCCCTTAAGCCAAAAATCCCAAAATGTCACCCAACATTTTTGACCCAAAATCGCCCATAGAATCCACTGTACTTCGGTCCTACCACAGTTCTTGTAACACCCTGTATAAACGGTTGACTGTACCATTTCGTATAGCCTCATCCTGCCTAAGGTATCACTGAGTTCTTGATCTTTCATTTTCCATTCCTCTTCAACAACTTTCAGTTTATTCCTTAATTTTTCTAATGCCAGATTTTTCTCTCGAATTTCATTTTGACTTTCGATCATGGCACCGAGTCGACTTCCGGGACTAAGCGGAGCCGATTCTTCATTCTTATTAAGCCTTAACTCTTCCAGGAGTTTGCTATTTTCTTCCAGATCTCGTGTAGCCAATTGCAATTGCTCTTTCAAAACCTCTATCTGCGCGTCACGATCTTCGACAACCTGAATATTGTAGGCAGTTAAGGATAAATTTTAAATACATACGTCACGTGGTAATAAAAAAGTACCTTTTTCAATGCCTGTGATTCTGAAACATTCATACTACCAAGATTGAATTCCGACTGAAGTTTTGAAATGAACTGTTGCTGCCTTAAAATTTCTTCTTCTTTGTTCATTAGTACAGTCTGCAAAACAATAAAGGATAAGAATGGATAAAGCAATACTGAAGGACCACTGGCAGCCCATAAAGCCCCATACTAAGCGACTAAACAACCAATGTTAAGCTTACTTCCCCCTTTTCTGCTCCAAAAATGGAGGGGGGTTATGAAAAATACTGAGTCAAATCCCGGAAAAAGCTAGCGCCATCTAGACAAAGTAAGACGTAAGCTGCTTCCCTCTCTAGAACGTTGATTCCCCCATATGCCCCCCCACTATCCGGTTTGCTACTATCTGCCGCTAGAAGGCGAATTAACAAGTATTTTTCAACTTTCTCTCTCTGCCATCCGTCCTTCAGCATTGCTTTGTCCATGTGCTAACAGTCTTGAACAAAACTGTGCTCAGAAATATTTTTTAACATCAGCTGATTTGCTAATCGGCTAGCTTTCATGGCAAATTATTTCCATGAAAGCCATTTCAGTAATACGGTGTTCAGAATGGCTCATCCAAGAAAATTGATTTTACCTAAGACCATGGACTGGAATGGAGATACAGTGCGTGGTTTTTTTTTTAGGGCAGTGCCTCTCTAGCGCCACGCCGCGAACAATATTGGAACTTTTTCGACTCAAACCATAGCCATACCATGATCTGAGTCGAAAGTTTTGGGAATCTCCCGCTAGGGGCGACGACAGACGATGCCATTGGAAGAACAGGGGGGTTTAGCTTATTATTTCAGTCCATCTGTGTATAATGGTCTTAAATTGTACCTTCATTCCTTTTCAATAAGACCCCCTTTCCCTGATAGCCCCTTCCGAAAAGTTATCGAGGCTCAGGCGAACTTGCTTTGAAGGTCCCGTCACGCGCATATTAAGTTGATAAACGCGCGGTTATTGGTGTGATATTATGCGCTAGAGATTTTGGTAGGGTCGGCATTGACTTGAGGAAAACTGCCATTGGATCCCAGGATTCCTTTAGGTTTTTATTTCAGAAAGGTCTATACAACTAACAAACTAATTGTTTCAATTCCATAACGGTTATTTGCGTTGTGTCTCGTGCATTAAGGGTGCGAGCCTTGAATTTTTGGTTTCGAGTCGAGTCTCGAGTATTGAAATCTTCCCTTATCGAGAACCAATCCGAGTAATAATAATAGTCAACGCGCCTTTAACTGTATTTTATTACTTTTACTTCCACTATTGAACCAGCTAGGAGCTACTACCCTACTACACTACACTGGCATTATGATCTAAACTACCCAATCAGCACTATCTTGCGACTGTTAACCAATAAGCGCGACTTTCTAGTAGATTTTTTATAACTAGTACATCCCATTTTCAGAGTTAAAGGCCTTCCAAAAGCAGGTTCGAGCTTCGAGTATTTATCGTGCCTTGGTTTGATACTCGAAACTTTCTCGAGTCTCAGAAAATCTCTTATCGAGGCCAGTACTCGAGTCTTATCGAGTACTCGCACAGCACACACAGTAGATGTTCTCTGCTATTGACTGGTTAAGCGATGTTTAACGGGACAAAACAAGGAGAAGTGGAGCAGGTGATATTATTAACCAATAGGAAGCTGGGAGCCGTACCTGATCTACTATACCCCATAGATGTCGCTCCATCGCTTACACCCATTTTACTAATCAAATAGCAATCTGCCAATTCCCGATATGTATTTTTTCGTCTATTCCGGTAGCATCACTAAACATTACTTAAATTGAGTTTACCTTCCATTCTTCAACTCTGCGACTGACAGTCTCCATAATTTCATCATCAACTTCTCCTTTTTGAGAAAGTTGACTTTTTAAGTCTTCAATCTAAGATTTGAAATGACTTAACACTGATTCAGGTAAAATTAAAAATTGTATTTAAATGAAATAATTACCTCACTGGCAAGGAGCATTTTCTGTTCCATTAAGAGTTTTAATTGAGATTCACTTTCATCATAAGCTTCCTAAAATGTACATGGAAAAAAGGAACATAAATGGGCGTTACTAATCTAGCGTATGACGATTCAATTGGCGGAACTAACTTTCAGTTTTATGTACTCATCGGTGGTTTTCTCCATTTGATCTACCGCTTCAATTAGTTTTTCATGTAGTTGGCTTTTTTGTGATCGAAGTTCAGAATTCTCACTTTCCAGAGTCTGTAAGATGTTTGAATTTCAATCAATAAGTTTGCTACTGGTTACTGAGAGCTTTTCATGAAGTGACGTAGGTGAAACATCATAGATTCTCGTAAAGCGACGCCTGGTGAGGCTCTGTGAAAGGCTTGGTAATTTAAAACCGAATGTAGTCAATTCTCGCGTCGTTCTCGAACTATCTCTTAGTAAGTCTCTAGCATTACCAAGTATAGTTAGTGTCATACTTATGGAACATCTTATAAACTTATGATGAAACATAGGCCCATATAAACTACTAGGACGTGCCGCGCGCGGTCCCATATTGGTGTTGCCTTCTGGTGGAAAAGACGTTAAGCTTAAGCCTGGCTCTTGTTAATAGAATTTATTGCGTGCGATGTCAAAGCATTGTTGCTTTCAGATGAAAAATATCTGTTGCAAGCGACAGGCGGTTGCTATAAGAGCGTGAAAAGTGGAACGTCATAACAGTGTCGCCTTCTAGGGGCTGAAGCTTTTCAATAGGGTGTACCTCACTGGGGGGGCGGAATAAAGTATAAATGGAATAAAGTATAATGGGAATAAGGTATAATAACGAACTGGAATAAAATATAACTGGAATAGTGTATAACGTCGTATTTGAAAACTGGAATAAGGTATAACTGTCCTAATATATAATGGGGGAAGGGACAAAATGATAAAATGGCATTCCTGGACTAAAGTATAATGACCCAGAAGCCAATACTGGAATAAAGTATAACTGGACTAGAGTATAACCGCGAAATTCTATACCGGAATAAGGTATAACCGGATTAATGTATAATGGACGTACGTATAACGCCAAATTTCACAACTGGAATAACGTATAACCGGACTACTGTATAATGGACGTAATAACGCCAGGTTTCACAACTGGAATAACGTATAACCGGACTAATGTATAATGGACGTAATAACGCCAGGTTTCACAACTGCAATAGCGTATAACTATCGGCTCTACGACAATTGGGTGTCTGACAATTGGGAGCGCGACAATTTGGGGCGTTGAAAATTGGGTGTCCAAAAATTAGGAGAATTAAATTTTTATTTTGTAAAAATTACAAATATCTTGACATTCTCAATTTTATTTTAAAACAATGAAACTAGATTAGGTGATATAGGTCAGGTTTGGTTTGGTTTGGTTGAAATAGGGTAGGTTTGGCTAGGTTGACATAGGTCAGGTTAGGTTTGGTTTTGTTGACATAGGTTTGGTTTGGTTTTGTTGACATAGGTTAGGTTTGGTTTTGTTGACATAGGTTAGGTTTGACTTTGTTGGCATAGGTTAGTTTTGACTTTGTTGACATAGGTTAGGTTTGGTTTGGTTGAGATAGGTCAGGTTTTACCAGAAATATGTACTTTTTAAAAAACATTTAATTCACCCAATTGACGCTCTGCCAGATTCATTGACACCAAATTGTCGCTCACTCAATTTTCAAACCTCCCAATTTTAGGACAACCAATTTTCAACGCCCTAAATAGTCGCGCTCCCAATCGTCGTCACCCAATTGTCGTAGAGCCGATAGTTATACGCTATTGCAGTTGTGATACTTGGCGTTATACTTACGTCCATTATACATTAGTCCGGTTATACGTTATTCCAGTTGTGAAATTTGGCGTTATACGTACGTCCATTATACATTAATCCAGTTATACCTTATTCCGGTATAGAATTTCGCGGTTATACTCTAGTCCAGTTATACTTTATTCCAGTATTGACTTCTGGGTCATTATACTTTAGTCCAGGAATGACATTTTATCATTTTGTCCCTTCCCCCATTATATATTAGGACAGTTATACCTTATTCCAGTTTTCAAATACGACGTTATACACTATTCCAGTTATATTTTATTCCAGTTCGTTATTATACCTTATTCCCATTATACTTTATTCCATTTATACCTTATTATAGCGACCACGCCTCCACGAGGGACATCAAACCAGTGTCGCCTTCTTGTGGGAAAATAAAGGTTTGTAATTCGCGTCCTTCGATTGCTATGAAAGCGTGCAACGTGCGACACCTTAACGGTGTCGCCTTCTGGCGGAAAATATCTGCAACTCGCTACTGTCGTTTGTTTAATAGAGCACACTGTGAAAATACCTGTGGTTCAAGACTGGCAGTTAATATAAAAGCGTGATATGTTCCACGTCAAAACAGAGTCGCCCTCTGTTGGAATCGATCTTTAGCTAGCTAATGGTCGTTGCTACTATTAAGTACCGCATGCCTCGTCAAAACTTCCTCGCCATCTGGTGGAAACGAGCTGCACTTCACGATTAGCAATTGTTAATATTATAACAGTGTCGTTCTTTTCCAGATGTCGCCAAAAAGTCATTGAAACCGCAGATTTTAAAATATATATTTTTCAAAACAAATGACTTGCAAGCATCAAAGACTTTCTTTTGTACTCCATTTGGTAAAAAAAATGTTGACATCGGAAATGAATGATATCAAGTGGCCTTACATGATGATTGATATGAATAAAGGCAGAAGTAGGATAAGGGACTAGAAGTAAAGAGCTCTAGCATTGGTAATAAATCCTGGCACTAGTGAACAAATTTGAGGATTTTATGCCGCTTCCATCGCGTCTGCACGAGAGAGAAAAAAATTGGTCGAGTGCCCCTTCCCCTCAACGTAAAGCCGCGGAACACGGACGCGGGTGCTTGAATCTAGTTCGGCCGTCTACCGCCGCGAGCGTCTCACGTTTTGGAGGGGAAATACAGAAACCGCTACCAGAGGGCCAACCATTGGCGTGTTATCAAGAATATTCACTTTCGCCAAGTGAAGAATTTGATTAGCTCGATACTTCTAGTCCCTTATCCTACTTCTGACAAAGGGGAACTCCAAAACAAAATTCAAAACAAAAAATTATAGACAGATACCAAAAATATACCTTTATATCATTTAGAAGTTGATGAATCTCTGCGTTTTTAACTTTTATCTTTGCCAAGAGCTCTTTCTCTTTCATTTTGCAGCTTTCTTCTTTCGATACTTCAACATTCTTTATCATCTCTTTGCTTTCTTCCAGTTGTTCTTGCAACTTCTCAATCTCGTCACGCAAGATACTCTGCTCCTCTTCGTGCTTCTCAACCATTTGAAGAGCCTGGGTACGATTAAAAATAAAAATAATAAAGCTTTCTCAGAAATCAATCAAGTAGATTGTAGCTCGTGAACTGTTCACACTTTCTCAAACTCTCGTTTGGTTCTCCTGATTTCAGTCTTTTTCGATTCAATTTCTTTACTCAAAGTCAAGTTTTCCTGTTCGAGTTCCTCATTTCGAAGATTATGTTTCAGAAGCGACGTATCACTGCCTTTTCTTGAACCCTAAATATCATGTAATTATGGTTAGTGGTATATCTTTTCATAAAAATACAGTAAAAAGTATTTTTAATGGTAAACATCTTCCAAACTAATCTAGGCACGTGCAGATAGCTTCATTTGACATTATGTTACTTTCTGAATTCGTAGGGGCACCAAATATCGGCTGGGGTCTAGTTTAAACAAATGTCACTAGATGCTCCCTTAATCGAGGGATGGAGTTGATTTGTCCCCTAAGCTTAGCAAAGGCTAGTTTTAGCTCCGCCCTCATGGGCGAATTCTGATTGGCTCCTGCCTTTGTCAAGGTAAAATTAGTGTGTATAAGATCAGCCAGAATGTTAGGGGTGCCACAGGAGCCGACATTTGCTTTAAAGGGGTAATGAAGAAGAAAAACGAGTGAATTTTGATGTACCTTTTTCCTGATGCATGTGCCAAGGCTTCACGCGAGCTTTTTATTTGCGTCAAAATTATGCCACGGCTGCTTCAGAGTAGAAAAGCTTCAATATTTTCGACTGTGAAGTAGACAACGCATAATTTTTGCCAGATTTGTCAAATAAAAAGGGACGTTAAGCCTTGGCACACGCATCGGGAATAAGGTGGAGTGATTAAGGGTGTTAAACTATGCATAAAACAAAGATAAATCAACAAAACTTTGACTTTAATATTGAAAGTTGCTATATTAGCTCGCAAAGCCTAACTCCAATTTGCAACAAATTTTGAAGATGGAAATTTCTTTTGAGAAACTAATGTTCAGCAGGTAAAAAATCACAACTTTGAAAATATATTATATCATATAATATATTTTCAAAGTTGTGATTTTTTACCTGCTGATATAATTTATATGTTAACATAAAGTTTTGGTGAGTTACCCTGTTTTTATGAACATATTTTTAACACCCTTAACAGGGTTGCCACGGAATTTTCAGAACCAAATTCCCTGACTTTTCCAGGTTTTCCCTGATCTTTTAGGCCGAAAGTGTGAATGTTTACTGCACGTTTTAAGTGGTTATAATTAAATAAACTCTCTACATTAAGTTTTCCCATGTATTTGTTGCACCAAAACAAATAAGAAACATTTTAACTATAAATAACAGTCTAAGAGAGCATTTACTTTACAAAAATATTTTTAAGGATTAATCTAGAGTTTTCTGTGTTGAGAGAGCATGAGGAGAAACTTTCATTACTCTTTCAATAAAGACTTATTCCCAGAAGTTTTACCCACTAAAATCCAATTCCCTGACTTTTCCAGATTTTCCAGGATTTCCAGGTACTGTGGCAACCCTGTTTAATCAATTAAAATTAACTTTTTCTACTTCATTGTCCCTTTGATTGAAAAAAAATAATATAAAAGTAATTAATTTCAGGGTCCCAAAGGGTATTAAACTCTTAATGAAGAAGTGAAGGGTCACTGCCACTTGCGACATAATTCTTGCCTTTCTTATGTGACAAGTTTACACTTGCAACTATTTTGCAACCCAGACTTTTAGGGGATAATTAATCCCAAACATAGACTAGATTTTTAGCAAGTACAAAACTCTACATGGTACAAACTGAAAATAATTTTCCACTAAAACAATGCAACCAAAATGACAACCTTCATGTTCTCCAACTCATCCTTCAGATCTTCAATCTCGGCTAAAAGCTCCTTTTCATGACGAGCACTCAGTCTTCCTTGATTCTTGGCCATTTGCTCCAATTCTTCCATCGCAACCTCCGCTTGCAAGCCTTTGAGCTTGAATACGATGTGATTCACTTATTTTATCTTAACCTAAAGTTTGTTTTCTTAAAGAATGTATACCTGCAAAACTGCTTTTGACACCAGAAAGAGCTTATGCAGTCTTTTGGGATCATCTTCGTTTAATGGGTTAAACTTTAATAATATAGGTCAATTAAAAACAATGGCAAATTTATATTCTAATTAGGATACTTACATTAATTAGTTTTTTGTAGAAACTTTCAGCTAAATCATCATTTATATCCTGAAGATTGCATTTGTCAATTTCGTTCCAATCAATAGGCGCCATGTGAACAGCGGAAGTGCGTGCAAACTTATAGGGTAATGGCAGCCGTCTGCCTTCGACTGTATTAAGCTCTATGGGTAAATAACATGGGGTGCCATTAGTCTATTGTAGCAGAATTTAATATTTTACACAAGAGAATAGGGTAATGGCAGCCCTCTGCCTTCGACTGTATTAAGCTCTATGGGTAAATAACATGGGGTGCCATTAGTCTATATTGCATGTGTTTTTGTTATTTATTTTTAGGTAGTCATGGTCTTTTTTTCACAAATTTGTTATTTACCATGTGTAATAATAATAATAGAGGTTAATAAAAAAATACGAACACCATTGAATCCATGTAACACACAACCACAGGGTTCCACTTCACAATTTTGAAATTGGAGTTGAAAAATCCAAGTTGACTTAACCCAGGCTCGGACAGTGGACACAATGTGGCACTACGAATCGTCGAAGTAACTATGGTGCTTCCCCGGATATTGCTGGTGAAATGCGCTTTCTAGCATTATAAACATACCAAAAACGGAGTGGTCACGTCATCACCTAAATGAACTTAGTCCATTTTATCATTTGATTATTGTCTCAGCGTTTCAATTAGCCTGTTTTGAAAGGCCTTGGTAGAAGCTGTCTGCTTCACTACTTCGATGTCTTATAGGTCTGCGTCTGCTACAAACATTTTTGTTTGTTGATGTTTCCATAGCAACGAAAGTAACAAAGAGCTGGACATAGGAAATCTTACAGCAGTTCTATAGACCTTTTCACACTTAAGGCCGCGCATGAGCAGTGCAATGTTTGGCGCCATGAATTTTACGCTTCTATGTAGTTACAGTGTAAATTAACTACGATGGACGTGTTTTAGAGCATTTTGTAATTTAATATTAAAATTAAATGCCTAGTATTTAAACCGAGAGAGTAAAATTAAAACCATGTTAAGAAATAAACGGTGCTTTAGTTCTTATGGAAACGGTGCAATGATAATAGTTGGTTAAAACTCACTAAGCCTCGGCGACCGTATGGGATCATCGCAAGTTCATCGGCGGACATCGCCGATGCCGTTCCGAAAACGCCGCGTATTATCGCGTATAACACGCTCGTAAGCCTTGGCGCCCAATTTGGTCTGTAGAATATTATAAACTACCCCAATTTTACGTCTATCAATTGAATTCGATAAAATTTCAACTAGGAAGTTCAATTTATACTTTTACAACCCTTAATACAACACTGTTTTATAAAAATAAACTCGAATGCCTAACTAGTAAGGTAAAAGCAATGGTTACATAAATACGACTGGCAACAAACATTCTTTCTGCGCATGCTCACCTCTCGAGAATTTTACCCCCTTTTCACCCTCGCTCTAAGTGTGAAAGGAGGCTGCTATTTGAATCTGAAATCGCTTGCGGATTTCTTTATTTCGTCATGAAATTCGACAAAAAACAATGAGATCGTTCTCAGTTAGACTTAGATCCGTAAGGCTGATTTACACGGTTTCTAAAAAATTTGCTTGTGTGCGAACTTTTCGCTAGTGACAGCACGGAGCTTCTATTACTAGAAGCTCCGTGGTGACAGAGCTCGAGATTTTTACCTCTCCGTGTGACGTAGTCCAGGAGAGGTTCTGTAACAGCAGTGATGCCAGGTGGGAAAAATGGAATTTCCCTTTCTAGCCCTTAAAATTTCCCTTTTTGGACCAAAATTTCCCTAGTTCAGGGTTGCCAGATTCTGCACATAGAAAATGATAGAATTATAGCTTGACAACTGTTTTTGGCGATGTATTTTCGTAACGATTACAATGGGTCAGTTAATTCAATGTTTGGAAATTACTAAAAACAGTAGCAGGGTTGCCATCTAATAAGAATCCAACGTAATTAATAGGTCAATTTGATGAAGTTGTTTAATTTTCTATGTTGAGATTGTAGGTTTTGAATAAAGTATTTCTTCCCATGGAATTTCCCTAGAATTAGCAAATTTTTGGTGGAATTTCCCTTTTCCCTTTTTACCGTTTTTAGGAGTCAAAATTTCCCCAGATATGGGAAATTTCCCTCAATCTGGCATCACTGTGTAACAGCCGTGTCTGTGTGGGTGTCTGTCTGTCTGTCCGTTTTTTTTATTTTATTTTTTTTGTTCCTTTAATAAAAGACTAGCTAGGGCTGAGTCAGCCATACAGCTCCCTACATACATAACAGATAACAGTTTTATATCACAATATCACATTTTCATATCACAGTAAAAATTGGTGGTTAAAAATAGGTAGTTAATTCTTAAAGTTGTAAGTGAGCTCTTAGTCGGGTTTTAAATAGTGCAATGGACCGGACAGATATCACATCCTCGGGGAGGGCGTTCCAAATGGGAATTGTGCGTCTGAAGAATGAATGTTTTAAGACATCGGTCTTGAAAGGTTTCAAAAACAATTGCGGGAATGGCCTCTAGTATTAATGGAACGGGGTGCTTGAATAAAATAAGATTGGGAGGGGTCAATTAAAATTTTGAAGAGACTAATAAGGTCCAGGTAAGAACGTCGAAGAGTGAGGGAGGGCCAACCGAGGGCTGACACACGTTGCTCCCTTGGGCGGGATTTCAAAATGTAAGGAAGCCGAGAAGCACGGCTTTGGTCCCTATCGAGAGACGCTATATCCTGGATGTGGGAGGGGTTCCAGACTTGGGATCCAAATTCTAGAATAGGGCGCATCACCCACGTGACCGCGTTCGCAGTTTGCGTATCGGAGCAAACGTGTTCGCCATTTCCGAACTGCTTTCACAGTCACAGAAATGACTCCTCAACTTGAGATCTCACACCACCATTTTCTGGTCTTTGTCCATCCCACACGGACACCAGTCTGTTCTTACTGGCTTCTAATCACCACCATCTTTTGGTCTTCGTCCATCCCACACGGACACCAGTCTGTTCTTAATTTCTTACTGGCTTCTAATCACCACCATCCACTGGTCTTCCGTCTATTCCACATAGACACCAATCTGCACTTACGCTGGCTGCTAACACCACCATCCACTTGTCTTCCGTCTATTCCATTCGGACACCAATCTATATCATTGGCTTCTACTCCATTATCATCGTTTAGTTTTAGGATATACGCGGCGATCAGCTAGGGTTACGAGAACCATCTAGCCTCCCTAAGGTGGGATCGCCACCAAAGGTTTACGCAATTGCGCTTTTTCCTTACTATTATAATGGAAACGAATCGTATATATACCCCAAAATTTGAAGAAAGCGGGCAAGAGGGGTACCCTTCACTTTAAACGTCAATATTAGCAAAGTTTGAGATGATAATAGGTATAACTTTATTTTAAACGATTTAACTATTATTAATGTTAATTATTGAAGATTAAAATAATTAAAAATAATTATATGTATTTAAATATTAAAGATAAACCTCTCGTGCAAAGAGAGAGATTATCATCGCCTCCTATATCTACCAAGGCCCGTGCATTGTGATACATTTCATTCATTGCCTCCTATATCTATCAAGGCCCGTGCATTTCGATATACTTTTCAAAACAACAACCAAAATGGGAAGCTCCTCTCAGAAACATAATAATATCTTTTCTCTGTATATGAAATGAAAATATGGATAATATTGCGCTTCTTCTTTAATGGCATGAATCCTTGCCTGCCTATTAATATTTTACGTAGGAGTAATACGTTTTTAGCGAAGTCTAGAGAGGATAAACATAAGCGAGATTGTTTCGAAAAAAAAATACTGCTTCCACTAATGGGTTTATACTCCTTGTTACTGTTGTATAGAGTAATCATGATAAAAGCTTAAAATATTACGAGAGGACAGACCTATTTTATCCTCTTGTTTTATTCTTAATAAGAATATAAAACATTTATTTTGTATCAAAAATATTTTTGGTGCTGAGATTGCTTTAGAAAAATCCAAACGGTTAGGCATTGGTAAAAAAGACATGTGTAAGCTATTTGCAGAGATGATAATTGTTTTACATGTTTTAAATAAGACTGAAGATTCCACTATTGTGTTTATGCTCCTTGTTTGTTTCACTGAAAACCATCTAGGTGTAGATAACAGCCAGACCAAAAATTTCAAAAATATGTATTTTAAATCTAATCAGATACGCCCACCTAGTTGAAAATAGACCTATTAAATTTGCGGGAGCCATTCTTGAGAATTTTTCTTTGCTTGTAGGTTGTTAATTTATCTACCAGAAAATATTTGTATTTGGAAGTTGGATATTAAGTCAAATTAAGTGGTTGTAAAGAGGCAGCAGGTTTTTGCCGCTTCTTTTTGTGAGTATTTGATTTTTGTATGTAAAATGGAGGAAGGTAATGTTGAGAGTAAGGATGAAATGCGGAAGCGCAAAGCGCGGGAAAGGATGAGGGCAAAAAGGTCGACGTTTTCATTGGATACTTAAGTTTATATAATCTTCTCGACACGGAGAGGTAATATTTTGGTTTTCCCAACTTGTTTTATTTACGTTTTTACACGCTTCAAGCATTTTGATTTACATGCTTTTAAAAATATATTTTAAGATAGAACTTGAAATTGTTCAGATTTTCGTTAAGCCTAATGTTTCAAACTTTTTAAGCCTAATTTTTCAAACTTTTTGCTAAGACTAATTTTTACCTCTCCGAGTGACGTGTGTCACGGAGAGGTTCTAACATGGGTTCTAATTTCGACGTGTCGGTCTGTGTGTGTGTGTGTGTCTGTCTGTTGTTAGACCCCAGGGGACCGCGTTCTTAGTTGGCAAATCGTAGCAAATGTGTTCTCAATTTCCGGACCGCATTTACAGTTCCCGGAAACTTGAAAAATTGTATTCCACTTACGATGGCTAATGTTTGCATTAATGCTAATGGTGGGCATTTTGAAGAATACCTCTATAAAACTGCTGCTAACTTTGTACATGTACGAATAAATGATACATTAACTGGAAACTCTTCTTTGTTTGTCACCAACTTTTATTGACCAGTCCTTGCACACTTCTACCTTTAATAATACGCTTCTGCTAGAAAATGGCTCATTAGAATTCTAAGATGGGAGGGTATTGGAATTGTCTAAACAAGATGAGCAAGCTGATATGTCTTACTCCACATTTGTGACATTTTTCACGTTTTGGGGGTCAATGTTTGGGGACCCGTACCTCCGAAACTAAGCGTTGTAGACCACATGTTCTTTGACACTTTTCACTCATTTTGACCCAAAGAACACGCCCTTTAATTTATGACATGCTTATCAGAAACACCCTGTATGTGTTTGGCCTTTATTGCAGTCATTGTTGTCACGATATCAAAGACTAACTTTTTTGACTGAAAAAATACCTTTACTGGCTTTGGGTGTAAGTTTACATTTAAAATTAAAATTAGCGTATTCCAAAATAAGGTTGGCTCAATAAAAAACTTAATTTCAATTCGGCACATTTGCCTTTTCAAAGAGGCAAGTTATGACTAATATCCAGTTGAAATTTTTTCAAAATTATAAAAAAAACTGAATTTTCATTGATGGCGGTAGCTTTTTTTTGCGCTTGCTTGAAAAAAAAAATCGTTTTGGTTGCAGATTGAACTTGTTTAAAACGAAGCCAAGGAAGCGAACCTACAAGCAGTCATGTAAATGGCCGAGCTTGAGCTTGTGCAGAAAATATTAAAATATTTCAAGCAAAATCCTGTTTTTACGAACTACAATCGTGCATGTAAATGAGCCTTGACACTAGCGAAAAGTTCACACACAAGCAGAATTTTAGAAACCATGTAAATCAGCCTTTAAGAGAAATACGCATAATTTCCGTACCGGTTTTAACATTGGTTTTTTCCCCGCCAAGTTAATGTTTATGCTTATTTTGTTTTACCGTACGGACCAATCTTTTAATAGAAATCGGTTCCGACTCGAGTTCGCGACCGAACTATGGAAGATGTGAATCCGAGTATAGCCCACTCGATCACAGGTTAAACTGATCGAGTGGGCTATGCATGGACGAACCAATACTGAAGGACGGATAGCAGAGGGAGAAAGTTGAAAAATACTCGTTAATTCGCCTTCTAGCGTCAGATAGTAGCAAACCGGATAGTGGGGGGCATAGGGGGGAATCAACGTTCTAAAGAGGGAAGCAGTTAACGTCTTATTTTGTCTAGATGGCGCTAGCTTTTTCCGGGATTTGACTCTGTATTTTTCATAACCCCCTCCTTTTTGGGGCTGGAAAGGGGGAAGTAAGCTTAACATTGGTTGTTTAGTCGCTTAATATGGGGCTCTATGGGCTGCCATCGGTCCTTCAGTATTGGTTCGTCCATGGGCTATGATCCGCCTCTCTGTCCGATTTTATGACGTAATAGAGGAAATCGCGAGCGATCTCAGACAGTACAAGCCAAGTGTGGTTGGGGGTGGAAAGATTATGTTAGTTTCGAATGTACAAAGGTAGTATAGCACACCCCAAAGGCGGGTGTACGCATTTACTAAAATAATTAAAGACCACTTTAATATTGTGGACCCTAGGGGGTCACTGGTCCCAAGTACTAGTGCAAAAAATGCCAAAAATATCCTATGTTTAATATTTCTCTAGTAAACAATGCATACGTTTGAGTAGCCCTCAATTAGGGCCGTTTTAATGTTAACCAGGATTTAACTTTCCTGCTTCGGCATGCTTATTGTAGTTTCGTGAAAATCACTTGCCGTTGCGAAAGGCATATTTAATTCGCTCCCGTTAAAACCATGCTTAAGGCTTTATTTTAATTACATCACAAATTTCAAAGTTTGGTACATTTTACACTAATTAAAAAACTATAAATCAAATAACCGTCGACAAAATCAGGTGGTTTAGTGGGTTTAGGGCTTTAGGCATGAACCTGTACAACAATGAATATACATAGGCATTTCCCCGTCTAAACTCTAACCTCTGGTTCAGACTTGTGTGGGGCTTAGACATAGACGACACTAGTCACGTGGTGAAAGCTTCTTTCCGAATAATCCCGAGTTTGAACAAGAGGCAAGAGCAGTGAGTGTTTTATGTTATCTCGACCCCTGACATTATTAAATTTGGTTTTATGTGATATTTTGAGGTTTTTGATATAAAAATCGCCGTATCTCGAAACATAACGCGTTAAAAATTCCCCAGCAAAATATCGTCAAGCGAGCGCTGCTGACGTCACCCTGGCGCTTCAGCGTTACACCAGGACTTAATAGGCACCCTCCTTCTAACTTATGATTGGCTACTCAAAAGACGTCGTTGACTTGTAAGCCAACACCCAAATCAAATTGGCAGGTTAGAAAGGGTATGGCATAGGGATGTATATTCATTGTTATATAAATTCATGGTTTAGTGGGTTAAGGTGTGGGTGGTTTTGCTGGTGGATTAGTAGTTTTAGGTTTTGCCAGTTTATTGCGTTAATGGGTTTAGATGTGGTGGGTGGCTCAATCGGTTTGGTGTGGGTGCTTTTGTTGGTGGTTTAGTGGGTTAATGGGTTTAGATGTGGAGGGTGGCTTAATCGGTTTGGGTGTGGGTGCTTTTGTTGGTTTAGATGTTGGTGGTTTAGTGGGTTAATGGGTTTAGGTGCGAGTGGTTTTGTTAGTTTAGGTGTTGGTGGTATAGTTTGTTTAGGTGTTGGTGGTATAGTGAATTTAGGCGTTGGCGATATAATGGGTTTAGGCGTTGGTGGTATAATGGGTTTAGGCGTTGGTGGTATAATGGGTTTAGGCGTTGGTGGTATAATGGGTTTAGGCGTTGGTGGTATAATGGGTTTAGGCGTTGGTGGTATAATGGGTTTAGGCGTTGGTGGTATAATGGGTTTAGGCGTTGGTGGTATAATGGGTTTAGGCGTTGGTGGTATAATGGGTTTAGGCGTTGGTGGTATAATGGGTTTAGGCGTTGGTGGTATAATGGGTTTAGGCGTTGGTGGTATAATGGGTTTAGGCGTTGGTGGTATATTGGCTTTAGGCGTTGGGGGTATATTGGCTTTAGGCGTTGGTGGTATAATGGGTTTAGGCGTTGGTGGTATAATGGGTTTAGGCGTTGGTGGTATAATGGGTTTAGGCGTTGGTGGTATAATGGGTTTAGGCGTTGGTGGTATAGTGGGTTTAGGCGTTGGTGGTATAGTGGGTTTAGGCGTTGGTGGTATAGTGGGTTTAGGCGTTGGTGGTATAATGGGTTTAGGCGTTGGTGGTATAATGGGTTTAGGCGTTGGTGGTATAATGGGTTTAGGCGTTGGTGGTATAATGGGTTTAGGCGTTGGTGGTATAATGGGTTTAGGCGTTGGTGGTATAATGGGTTTAGGCGTTGGTGGTATAATGGGTTTAGACGTTGGTGGTATAATGGGTTTAGGCGTTGGTGGTATAATGGGTTTAGGCGTTGGTGGTATAATGGGTTTAGGCGTTGGTGGTATAATGGGTTTAGGCGTTGGTGGTATAATGGGTTTAGGCGTTGGTGGTATAATGGGTTTAGGCGTTGGTGGTATAATGGGTTTAGACGTTGGTGGTATAATGGGTTTAGGCGTTGGTGGTATAATGGGTTTAGGCGTTGGTGGTATAATGGGTTTAGGCGTTGGTGGTATAATGGGTTTAGGCGTTGGTGGTATAATGGGTTTAGGCGTTGGTGGTATAGTGGGTTTAGGCGTTGGTGATATAATGGGTTTAGGCGTTGGTGGTATAATGGGTTTAGGCGTTGGTGGTATAATGGGTTTAGGCGTTGGTGGTATAATGGGTTTAGGCGTTGGTGGTATAATGGGTTTAGGCGTTGGTGGTATAATGGGTTTAGACGTTGGTGGTATAATGGGTTTAGACGTTGGTGGTATAATGGGTTTAGGCGTTGGTGGTATAATGGGTTTAGGCGTTGGTGGTATAATGGGTTTAGGCGTTGGTGGTATAATGGGTTTAGGCGTTGGTGGTATAGTGGGTTCGGGTGTGGGTGGCTCTGTTGGTGGTTTAGTAGTCGTTTGGAGTGTTGGTTGTTTAGTAACTGGGCGGTCCTCGGGATATTTACATTCTTCGAAGTTAACTTGTTCCGATTTTGAACGCACTTTGGTCGATATTTCGCAAAAGGAGGCACGTTGCGTTTGGCAACATACGTTGATGACTTTATGTTCATCACCACCGCGCAGAGCTCCGCAATTTCCATCGTCACCGTGACTCGGACGGCCTTTGTACCATATTTCTTTAAATTCCTCCTCAGTGACCTTGGTTCCATCAAGGTATTGCCATTCATTTTTCTTATAAAGATCACTGGCTGCAATGTAAATGTGGTCATCTTTGGGCCATTTCTCATTCACAATAAATATTTTGGATTTATTGAAGATCTCCACGGTGCTAATTTTGGCCAAGTGGGCTTCGCTATTAATACTGTTACACTGAGGCTCGGCCTCGAACCAGGTCACTTTATTAGTTTCAAGCCAATAACATTTATCGCCCACTTTGACGGCATCAGCGCAAATTTCTTTGGCTGATTTGTGGACTTTAACGTAATTATATTCAGCCTTGGACACTGGTACTTCACACATGAAGGAGTGTTTACTGTGACATGCTATATCCCTTATTCCGTATCCGTCTTTATCATTTTCGTAGATAGCACTGCATTTTTCAGGTCTAAGATCATAAGGTCCATCATTTCCCCAAATAATTTCGTCAAATGTTGTTCCGTCAATATTTTCCCACTTATCGATGGACTTGCTATTGCTGTTCTTTACCAAGTCAATGTGTGTTACACGGGCATTACTTTGTTTTGCTATGTAGATGAGATGCTGTGCTGTCTCCTGGGTATTGGCTATAGCTAATTGCGCGTTGGGGTTCAGTCGTTTACATTCCCGGGAAGCGTTGCCCCAATTTAAAGCTTGGTGTTCAACCCAGTAGCATTTGTCACCAACGGTCATTCCTTTCGGGCATTGAGGTGGAAGACTGGAAGTATTGCAATGCCCTCAAAGTAAAAAAAAATATATATTCAATTCACTCCAAGTTGTCTCAAAATATGTCATAAAATATACAAAACTAGCTGCTACCCGCGGCGTCGCTCGCGTGTAATTATAACTTCCATCAAAATGATATAAAGAATGTGGAGATTTTACTGATTCGACTAATATTTTTGTAGCACCCTAGGACCGATGGCACTCGACGTTGCCCGTCAGCCCGTCGGGACATTTTTTATTACTTTTCACGCGGACATTATTTTATAAAGAAGGGTTTTTAACTTTGTGGCCGCCATTTAAAAAGATGGCAACAAATCGAACCAAAAAGACCATTCAGCCCATCTTTAGCTTAAAGGAAAGCAGTGTACTAAATATTTGTGAAATCGGTTGAAACGCGCGGACTTTGTTGCATAGAGAAGTTTTTTTTTCATTTCTGGTCGCCATTTTTTAAGATGGCGGCGGATTGGAAAAATCTTTCTTAGTACGCGCCTACTACTTATGAGTAACGTTCATGCGAATTTTCAGCCTTCTAGGGCAAGCGGTTTGGGCTGGGCGTTGATTATCAGTCATTCAGTCAGTCAGGACTTTGATTTATATAGATATAGATTAAATTCGAACTTACGTTTAACAAAAGGTACTTCACAAATAAACGGAGATGGTAAAGAGCATTCTTTACTTCCCAGCTGGATCTCGAACGATTTTACTAAAACTACCCCGCAATCATCTTCCTGTATCTTACGTTCATTGGTACTCTCTTCATGCCATAAAAATTGTCGATATTTTTCTGGAACTTCGGTGCCATCAATGTAGTGCCAATGGTCTTGATTTCTCATCATTCCGATGAATGGACGTCCTTCGTTATCGTCGATACACTTCCCAAAGTTGAATTTTAGCTGTAGTAATAGTCGCATCATCGCGTCTTTGATCTGATCGGTATTGACCTTGGCTAGACTTGCGTGGGGGTTAAGCTTTTGACATTTGACCAAAGCTTCACCCCAAGAAACCTTTTCATGGCTAGCCCAGTAACACTTATCACCAACTTGAATTCCTATGTCACACACAGATTCTGTGGAATTCGGTAAGACATTTATTTACTTTTGATGAAGCTAGGTTTGTCTAAATAGATTTCGTACTAGTTTTAATCCCAATTGTGGCCGCTAAGAAAGCGGCGAAGGTTAACGCTAAGTACATATGGAACATATTTTGGAAACTTGCTTTTGACTTCGAAGAGTATTAAGATGAGTCCGGAAAAAATGGTCGATGTGGCTTCGATGAAAGTATTACTCGTGTACAATTATTGTTTACAGCTTTGTGAAATTATAGTTCAATTCAGCTATAAATTTAACCACAGTACAATGGAACGATAATATTTATGCGAGCTTTTTTTCATAATAGAGAAATAGATTGAATTTATTTAATAAATAAGGGGTCGTCCGTTAAACACTCCAATCACAACTTGTAAACGGTTTCCCTTAGAGAAAATGTCATAGAACAATTTCGACTCTATATTTTTCATAGAACCCACTGTACTTAGCACCCATTTTAGACTACCCTGTGTTATTTCCTACGTTATCAGTAATTTATGAATGATAATCCGTCCAAATATATTTTAATTTAAAATCGATTAACACTGAATTTTAGATTTCCCATAACAATACGACGTTACTTTAAATTGATTACTAAAAAAATAATTATAATAAAACACGAGCAGTTAACCACTAATAAAACCATATAAAAACAAAACAGAGTCGAGATGACTATCACCATGAATTTATTTATTAATAAATAAATTCATGCTATCACTAACCACTAATTTAACTAAATATGTAACGATTGCTAGTTATTGATAAGCAATTGCTGGTGTTAAAATTAAGATACTGAATATTGAAGCTTTACAAAGGGTTTTATTCATTGCTCGGCTGGCGCGTAAACACTGTCACCTCGTTATTTACCAGACTGATTACTAACTTTTGTCCATACTGGTATCTTTACCCTTGTAATCATCCGTGATTACAAGGTAAAAATAAAAAACTCGGCCTTGAGTTTTTTTTTATTTTCCATTTTAAGATAATTTTAATACTTTATTGTTATCGGTCTTTTTATTTAAATAGGAATGCGCAGTTCCAAGCTTCTGGGAAATAATTCGAAATGATATAGACTTATATATTATCTTATCTCTAATTTTAAAACAAATACTTCATTTAGGTATCTAAGAATATGGAAAAGGAAGGAATGGAGAACAGAGTAAGCTGGGCGCGCGTCAAAGTGCCAGACCCCCTTCCTCGGGACGGGGGGTATGAAAGAAGAGGCGGGTCATGGCGACAGAGGTAAAAAGGAATTACGTATTTTTCGCCGTCCCCGTCAGCTACGTAAAAACGTAGTTTAAGTGAGCCAGTAAGATAATTTAAACTTTTTGTTACGTGTTGGAGGGAGGGGCTCTATACTGGGCCATGAGTCGGACTGTAGTAAATACTAACCGTTCTCTATTATTTCTTCTAAAGTTAAATCTATCCCTGGTGTAAACTGTATTCATTTTACTAGGGTTAGAAAAACGTATAAAAAGATATGCAATCAAACATACGACGAAATTCTTAGTTATGTGAATGGATGGTTTTTCCTAAAGATATAAAACTTTCAACAACTTCAAATTGACATTTGCTCATACACTATTCACTAAAGATGTCTGATTTGTGGTATAAAAGTGTTATTGAGGATGCCCTAAAGGATCCAAAGGCAATTCTATTGACCATCCTGTTTGGTCTGATCGTTTATATTACTAGTTCATCTCTGATCAAGCGTCGCAAGTATCCACCAGGACCATGGGGTTTGCCCATTATCGGTTACGCCCCTTTTATGACCAAAACACCCCACGTCAAGCTATCAAAATTGTCCGAAAAGTACGGCGACGTGATCATGATCAGGATAATGGGTGACCCGATCGTCCATCTGAACAGCTACGAAGTTACGCGTGAAGCCTTTGTCGAAAAGGGCTACGACTTTGGGGGGAAACCACAAGATTTTAGCTTCTTTCAATGGATAACTGACAGCTTAGGTAATTAAATTCAAATCCTTAATTCCCTTGAAACTACTGTTTTCTAACGTATAACTTTAGGTATTGCTCAGAGCGAGGGACCAATTTGGAAAGAGCACCGAAGATTTGCCTTGCACACCTTGAGGGACTTTGGTTTTGGAAAGTTGGCTTTGGAACGCAAAGTTTTGGACATTGTTGGCGATTTGGTAAAAACTTTGGAGCTTAGTAAAGGACAACCAATCGATATCAACGAGGATATTTCCAACTGCGCCAACAACACCATTTGTAGTTTGCTTTTTAACAAACATTACGGCAGGAATGATCCCGAATTTCTCGAAACTAGAGCAGCCGTTAACGAAGTCTTTGGTCTTTTACAAGGAGCTAGCGCCTTCTTGGCCACACCATTATCTAAGTAAGTCTCAATTCACTCTTAAAGACATACAATTTCGAAAAATTCAGCTATCCCCAAGCGATTTAGTAAACCTTTGGAATATAACAGGCAATCTAAGCTTTAATTGTAGGCTTAGGTGGACATAGAATCTCTAAGAAAAGTCACATTTAATTCTTGGTTTTATAAAATAAACAAGTTGAGAAAACCAGATTATTACCTCTCCGAGTCAAATGGAGTAGTTTCACCCCATTTAGTTTTAAGTATTAATGATATTTCATGATAAGCAGGGTTCGAGTAATGAAATAAACCTACTCATTTCATTGTGAAATTAACCTGGGCCTCACACGAAACCCCTAAACCCACTTTAAGAGTACACATATGAAAATGCCAATAGCTTGATGTTATATCTTTGAAAGTATAGACTTGAATGATGAACATAATGAAATTACTTTTATTACTGGGAAATGACGGGAAAGTTTGCCCAATGAAGTGGTACATTCTTTGAAGCAGGTTCTAGTTGTTGCCGTGTTTCTGTAGTTGAAGCGGCCATTGAAAAGTGAAGCACCACCACTTTTATAGTGGTGAGCCGTCCCGCTCCAAAGGGGTTCTATTTTTCATACTTGTTACCAATAAATCTGGAATCTTGCTGGAGTGATTAGATTTAATGGCCTTGTCTGGTTTACATTACGTGTAGCACTGTAGCTTTGGTTGTTGATTTCTTATGAAAAACAAACCGTCTCTACACGGCAAAATTCATTTCTCATTTATCCTAAATGAACTTCACCACTCCGTTTTATTAAATAACAATATCAATACCAGTCCATATTAAAGCATAGCGCGGCTCCAGTGGATCCCCTACAAGTTGACTTTTTTTACGAACTCTAGTTCTGGCTTGGTAAAAAGTGGGCGGGATTTATACGATAAATCCCGCCCACTAGCCTTTGCCTAGCCAAACCCGGAGTTCTGGAGGAAAGTCACCTTGTAATGGATCCACTGGAGCCGCGCTATGCTTTAACTTTGGAAAGAGTTTCCACGATTTGTAATACTATGGGGTAACTTCTTAATTACTCGCGTATGTTCATACCCAACTTTTTTTACTCATCCTTCATTAACTTTGACTGAAGAAGTTTCCGTCTAATCTAATCTAATCTAAGTTTTTTGTCTATGAAGGGATTTCCACACTAAGCCAGTGGCTTGTTTACAGGTGGGTCCCTTTACAAATGCATAGGGGGTGGTGGCTAGCCCCTTTGCCACAGCTAACCTACAGCGCCCTATAGTAACTATTACAGTTAACCTCTGTGATTGTATGTCACGTTCTTCTTCAAGCTGCCGTTAAAGGTTTCTTACCAGAATTAATTTAAATAATTATTGGATGGTAACTGCTACATGTCTATACACGCAACACGTGCTGCTCTAATGAAACCTTGATTAAATAAAAAGCTCTCACCAATATTCCGTGTAAAAATTCTTATTTACAGATTTTTACCTATCCACATGCTACCAAACTACGACAAATTCACAGGTATCAAGAAGCATATCCAGTCGATATTCTCTAGACATATCAAAGAACACGAAGATACTTACGATCCAAACAATATGAGAGATTACTTGGACGCTTTCTTGGCCGAAAAAAAGAGACAAGAGACTGAGAAAGTAGAAGATACCACTTTTACTAGTAAACGAAACTTAACATTGGTTTACCATTCTTTCCTTGACTTGAGTCACAAATATGGATTATAACTTTAATATTTCTGCAGTCGATCGTCTAATAGCCATCGGTATGAACTTTTTCTTCGCTGGAACCGAGACAATCACCGCTACCATGTATTGGGCCTACAAAATCATGATGATCCATCAAGATGTCCAGAAAAAGGTCCAAGAGGAAATTGACCGCGTCATTGGTAGGGAAAGGGAACCGTCTATTATCGATCGAACAAAAATGCCCTACACCGAAGCCGTCATCGCTGAAATACATCGATTTGCCACGATAGTCGCCATTATTCCTGTCCACAGTAATCCCGGTAAGTTTCTATTTACTAACTGGTTAATTGTAGACCTTTTCGGGAGGTGTGATTATGTAACATGGTAATTTTTTGTTTGTTCGTTCGTTTGTTTGTCTGTGTACACGAAAACCAAGTGTGCCTAGACACTGATTAAGACAACCAGATGCCATTGCTTGGGAAATAAAGAAATTAGTATTATTGCAGTGGTCACTTTGTTTTTCATGTCGTCCCTCAATTCCGCTAACCGCAGTCCTCCACAGCCAGCTAAACTAGACGAGGGGCGTTCAAATGTATATCTTCACAACGTAACCTCACTCAAACTAATTTTAGGGAGTTCATTTGTTTATGAGAGGGGAAAATAGGTTTTTTTATGAAACATATTTGTAAATAACTAGTGAAATTCTAGAAACGTTTTTCGCTGTTATAAAAGTATTTTACCCCTCGGTCCCACGCACCGTCAAATTAGGTTTAAAAAACGGTGACTTGCGACTTGCGACTTGCGTAGTTTCTACAGCTTCAGTTGGTTGAAGACTATTAAGAAATATTTTTCTCTAGAATTAAGGAACAAAAAAACCAAGCTCATGATTTGTATGTCTGTTTTATAGATATTAATCTATTTGTAAATATAATTATTTTAGTAAGCCCGAACCAATAAGAACTTAATGGACACCATTTTATATTAACTTAGCGTTAGAAAATATGCATGGTTACTGAAACAAACATGCCAACCACACCTAGATAGCACGAAAATGTTCATTTGCGTTACTTGTTATACTTTATTACGAAACAGAGGAAGCTACTCTGGCTGGTTACACTATACCCAAACGAAGCATCATTATGGCCAATTTGTGGAGAATTCATCGAGACCCAAGGTACTATAGCGACCCTGAAAAGTTCATTCCGGAACGTTTCTTGGAGGCTGATGGATCGTTGAAGAAAATGGATCATCTGATACCATTCTCCATGGGTAAGTTAATTTCGACATTGAACATTTGTTCATAAGCCCATAACCCTCCTGTGGCGGTTTATAATCTATCCGTCTTCAGCCTAGATATTTAGTTCGAATCCCCCCAGCTTCCTTCATCATTTTCCATCATCTTAAAGGGCGCCATCGGAGGCTTGAGGGCGCGATAGTTTTACAAGAAGCAAAAGCAAGTCCGCCGTTTGTGTGTGTAGGCACGGAGCTTCCACAGGCCTCTGGTGGTGCCATTTAATTTAAACGGCGGAAAAAAATATGTGTCACTTCACTTCGATCACACGATAAGCTCAGAGGCGAGAATAGACCTTTCCGACGTAAATAAGGGGGTAGGTAATCCTCAGTATTGGAACATACAAGATACATTGCGTCTCTGTGTACTCATATGATACAAAAAGACTACAGCGCAGACGCCAAAAATAGGGTTAATGGCAAAGTTTTACCCCCGTGTCTTTCCCTCTTAGTTACATCCAAATGATCTACAACTTTGCCTTCTATTTCACTTTTTGGCGCCTGCGCTGTAGTCTTTTCGTATCATGAGAGTGCGCAGAAACGGTAATATTTCAACCCCCTTGATTCTGAGGGTTGCCTACCCAATTTTTTACGCCGAAAAGGTCTATTTATGTGTTGGCGCTAGCGTCGTGGCGTCCCGCTGTCTTAAAGCCTGAAGAGTGAATGAGGAAAAGCTTCACTTTGGTACTTCGTGTGTTATGGACTCCTGATTTTATTTCTAAAATACTTTCTTGTATCATAAACATTCGCAGGTAAAAGGGCTTGTCCCGGAGAAGCCTTGGCTCGTATGGAAGTATTCCTCTTTTTGACATCAGTTCTTCAAAGATTCAACCTCTCACAACCGGAAGGACACAATGATAACACTTTCGAGTGTCACAAGGCTGTTATACGAAGATTGACTTCTTATAAGCTTTCAGCCAAATGTAGATATTAAGGAAATAAATACCTAGTTAATGGTTGATTGTAGTAAATTGAATTTATAGGCATAAACTAGACTTTACTTCGAGGATTCCTAAACTTACACCGAGGTCGCTGCAATTGATCTTGCCTCGATTCTCAACAGTTTACTAGTGTGGCTCACCATGACGTTACCAAATACTCATTTGTGGATGAATTTGATCTCAATTCCATGATGTGGTTCCCAACGTCGCTACCTTTGTGTTCCAACTTAAAATTAGAAAAAAAAATCAATGTTTTTTATCCTCTAATTAGTAACGTTTGTAGAAAACTATTATCTTTACGACCTCTTCCGTGTTTAGTTTTAACAAGTTTTTAATAATGTTTACAAGTTAATTAGATCTTTGTGGCAAACAAGATTTGAGTGGATGGACGTTATTGCAAAATTGGTCAAAAAAACTTTATATTTTGCTACTAATCATACAAGTTACAAATACTTTTCCATCCCGCCTACAATAAAATCATAGTTAAAATTTGTAATGGAATCCATGTTCAATACGATTGGTTACAAAGATATCCAAAAATTTTAAGTAAAACGATCATTTCGAAAACCACTTATTTCAAAGTGATAAGAATGGTCTAAGATTTATGATAACAATTTCAAAATTCAATGAGATCCAACGACAGAACGACAAAATGGATAACGACATCTAATGACCATTAAGTATACGCGTCAACTGGGTGAATGTGGGAATTAGAGGAACAGCTTAGCAAAGTACTACTTCCAACGGTAAATTGAAATAACAAAAAAGTGAGGCAGTAATGATCTCTATGAAATTATAATGCCAAACCGTCACTCAAGTTGCCTCTGCGCTAACGAAAAACGGCTTCCAGAATGCAGTTATAGGAAATAGTCGCGTATGATTGCCTATATGATTCTCTTTGCTTATTATTCCCTTTTGCTGATGCGCAGGCAAACCGAATTATATCTACCAGGTCTGCAGTACGAAAGGGACCCACCTGTAAACAAGCCACAGGCTTAGTGTGGAAATCCCTTCATAGGCAAAGCTTAGATTATTATTATTATTATTATTATTAAATGAATGAACACCAAGAACGAAAAATACCCTAATGCTCGATTGCCTCAAAGCAACAGGCGACTCCATTATCACCCCTAGCATTCTGGCTAATTTCCTGAACACAAATTTTATGTTGCCAAAGACAGGAACCAATCAGACCTAATGCATTAGTTCCGAATGGTTCCTGCCTTTGGCTAAACTAATCTTTACCAAGCTTAGCCACTGTGTAGTAGAAAATTCATCTTTATGGGGCTTCAAAGTCGAACCAGAGATAAAATACATGTATAATGTCTTTAATAATTGCTTGACCTAAAAAGGCAGAAAGAAAGCGAGACTTCCTCCACTTTGGGCACAAGGGAAGGCTTCCGAATACAGTTCCTCACGTTGTGTTATTTCAATTTGTCTTTGCTACTACTGTGGTAAGGTTTAATAATTTTTAAAGCGCAGTGCAAAATTAAACTAATTCCCTATATCCATTGCTTCAAGTACAAATAAAAGACTTTATGATATAATAGGGATAAGTGTTAACAATGTTAAAAGGGTTAACGAAGCGATGTTTGAATTGCAACCGCAAGTAAACTTCTTGATGCTCTCTATTTCTTTGGACATGTAAATGAACTTTGGAGATTTATTGGGGCAAAATTTAGTTTCACTATTCTTTTCCTTGCAAGCTTCGAAAGCTTTCTTTGCTCTGTAAAATATTGCCAGAAAATATTTAAAAAATTTAGAATACACGATGAAAACTGTACACAAATGTATCAAAATGTAATTACTTGCAAAACACGTCCTTTGAAATTTCGTGAAGGTTGCTTCTATTGGTAATAGTGATCCACTCTCCGTAGCAAGATTCAAACATTTGAGGGCACTTTTCTATGTAATCGCTATGATTAGCTTTAAAGAAAACCATTAAAATTATTTAAAGCAATTAAGGTGACGAGGAATTTGAAAAGTTCAGTAATTTCCTCGAAAAGGTCATATTATAAAATTTTCGTGATGAAATTTTCGGCTTGCAACGTTATCACTAAAGTCCTACCATATGTTTATAAGATATGTTCCATAATTCGTAATGCTAGAAACTTACTATTTGGTAGTTCGAAAACGACGCGAGAATTGACTACACTTGGGATTGCAGTCTATCTTCTTATTGAGCCTGTACTAAGCCTTTGACAGCGCCTCACCAGACGTCGCTTTACGAAAATCTAAGACGTTTCACCCACGTCACTTCATGACAAGCTATCATTAATCAGTGGCAAAGTTATGGAACATATCTTATGAGCTTATGCGGAGCCTCCGAGATATCTAGGTTCGTGCCTATCGCGAAGCGAGAATATTTTTTTTTACTAATTTAGTTGGGAGCGCTTTTAGTATAGTAATGTAGAAATAAGTTCAGCCTCGTGACCCCGTCGACTGCTACAATATTAGGGCAAGGCATAGACGTAGAGCGGTGAAACCGAGGTCGCGGATAGTAAAAAAATGTTTTTGAAAATTTCCGAAGACCTTCATGACAAAGAAGTAAAGGATAAAAAAGCAAAGGTTAAAAAAAATGAAAGGTTACGAAGGAGTGAAAAAAATTCTCTTATGGTATAATAAAACTGTGAATTAGCAACTTCAAAAAGTTTTGTTTTACTAATAAAACAACAATGTTTAAATCTCATAATTAATTTTGTTGTCCACACATTCTAACCAAAAGATTCAATAAAAAATAAATAGCCCCTAAAACAATTACGTTAATTTATGGGTGAAACCTTTCTCTTTCACAAAATTTTTATATTTGGTCCCTAAAATATCAACAACAATTTATGGAAGATCCCCTTCGCAACTGAATTAAAGGCGCCATCTAGTACACATATTGGGTGAAAATATTGCCTCTATGAAACTGGATATTTCCCCACATAAAAAACGACACGCACGGGCCTAGATCATCTCGGAGGCTCAGCTGCAAACCCTAATTCAAATGGACTCAAAGTAATACTAAATTTAATATTGCATATTCTATCATTTTGAAAAGAGGAAAGGCAAAATTAACAGAAGACTGTATTTACGTGTTCTAAAGCTATAATTTTAACTTGTAATAAGATGGCTCCAGCGAGTCAATATTAAAATTTTGCGCGGCTACACGGCTAGCAACTATTTTTCCGGCGAACCTTGAATGTTAATTCCATATAGTCTAATAATTGTTTGTCAATTTTCCATCAACTTTTGTTCAAAAAAATTATACTGTCCTCAAATAACATCAGTAAACTGTAACTTAACAAACCCAAATTTCAATTCTTTAATTTACCGCAGTTTGAAGAATAATTAAGGTTATAGTTACAAAATTTTAAAGCGCGCGCCCTGATTCCTATGCCAGCGTTCGCCAAGCAAAATTAAAAAACAAATAAAAAAAAGTGTCAGTAACCACCTTAAACTTACCACAATCTATATTTAGATGGTCGATTTCCACATTGAGGCATACATTTTTTGTGAAATTGTTCCAAAACTCCTTTTCAGTGACGTCCTTACACTCATCAATAAACGGGTTTGTGAAACTAAAGGATGTAGAAAATTTTTAAATATTTCGTTAAAATAATAGGGTTCAATTGTCTTACTTGCAGTCTTTTTCCTTTACGGTAGCTTTTTCAGTGCAGTTATTGTACAGGATCAAGCAGTCGCTGTTAGTATTTTCAAATTTCGCATAGGGTTCTATAGTCAATGTTATTTCATTACTAAAATTTGCAACACAACATTTTTTCATCTCTCATTGAGTGTTTGGCTACTATTTTCGTATTTTAACCTCGCGGTGGGGATGGGGGTGCGTGTCTGTCACCACGTTCGAAGTTGGAAAATCGGAGAAAACGTGTTCGCAATTTCCGGACCGCGTTCGCAGTTCACAAAAATTCAGAAAATTATACTCCACAACGTTATCTATCTCACTTAAGCGCCATACCTTCACCAACTAGCTATCCGCAAATTCTTTCAGCCAATATTTATAATCTATTCCACATACACACCTAACCCACTTATTGGCTTCTAACAACAACACCATGCACTACCACTTGCACACCAATCTGTACTTATTGGATTCTAACACCGACATCGAATGGTATTTCGTCTATAGAGCTATTTCAGAGGGGGTAATGGCTACGTCACCAATGTTATTTGCCCATAGAGAAAACCCTCACAAAATGTCCGCCCCGGCCCGCCAAAGGCAGGCCCAATTTTCGTAGCAGACGAAATTTTTCCCCCACTGAAATAGCTCTATACCACATATACACCAATCTACACTTAATGGCTTCTAACAACAACACTATGTACTAGTTATAATAAGAAAGACGAAGCTTTCCTTAGAAAGAGTATTTAAAATCATGAATACTTCAAATTAGAGCCATGTAAAGAAGATGAAAGCAATTATTTTAGTCTTCACTGCTAACAAGACGCCACACGCCCACACCTGAGGACTACCCCAATTGGGCGATTAGCACCACCTGACCAATTTATCCAATGAAAAGGTACCATTTAAGAAATCCACTAAGCATAAAGTTTAAAATCAAGGATTATTTAGCTTGAGTTGAAATATGGCGTCACAAAATATAAAAGCAAGAAGAGTTTAGAACAGTGAGAATTATACACATCTTGTGAACGAAAGATAAAAATAAATATAGGAGCCTAGATATACAAAACAAAGAATCTTCGTATGACGGGCAAAACTTAACAGTTCAGATTATTCAATATAGAACACTCACCATAGAAAATCACCAATGTTACTATGGCTAAGAAGAACTTGCACAGCGTCATCTTGACTAACTACGGTACACCACTCAAATGAGTCTTTTCGCGAGTTCAATGCTTTCTAGTTCCTGTTATACCTGGAACTCAAAAGCACTTCTCTTGATTGAGACATAAGAGTATAACTAACATTCTATAAGTTTGACACTTGCAAAATTACAGCTCGCGATAAAAGGCTTAGCACATGCCATTTCTAGAGGGTTGGCAGGCCCTTCTAGATAAGAACCAACACCCTTCCGTAATGATAAAAAATCACACGTTTCTCTAAATTTCCCATAGAAAAAGCATGGGGTTTATGGTGGTCCAACACATCGAATAACTTCGAAACTGCAGCGAAGTTACTTTCGAAATACTTTCAAATTAAGAAGTAACTATTCAAGTTGTGCCTTTTCAAATTTTTATCAATAATAATTATGTCTAAGTATATTAGTTTAATTCATTTGTAAAGTATTTAAAAAACGGTTTTCGCTGTACCAAGTCAGTTTAATATGTTAACACGTTCAATGCTATTTTCTATAATATTCGTGCTGGTTGAAAAACAAGGGGCCTAGCGTTGTACTTGCTTACAAGTTACGTTAGTAAATTTGTTTTATAAGGGAAAAGACTTTCAATTCAAATGTCGTGAAATACCAATAATAAGGAAATTAACTTAAAAATATAGCTTGTAGACAGTTCTTATATCACTCTGGAATTGCTTCCCAGTAAGGTTTTAGAATTAGAAAGTTTCCTAATTATCATATGGAAGATATATTATTAACTTATGCTGTACTTGAGAGTTTTAATTTGATATATTGATAACCTATCTTGGATCACTTGCTATGGTGTAGGAGTGACAGACTGTCACCTTTACTAATAAAACAAACTAAGGGTTTATTTGTGGAACCAAAAGCTGATAAACAAGTATGGCAGTTTGGCACCTGATGGCACTATAACCTATGCCTTAAGAATTGTTTTCAATATTATTTATTCTTTTTTTCAAATCTGATTATTTTTAAATAATATGAATTTTATATCAAATAGTTTTACATATTTTATTTGAAAAGTATGTTTTGATATAATTATGAAGTATGAATATTGCCCTTTCTATAAAAATAAATATTCCTTTGCTTCTTTAATTATACAAAATTAAGTTAAAGAGCCAACGAAAAGCTAAGTTCCAAGGTGGTCCATTGAACATTCTCCGTTCAATACTTCTCTAGCGAATGCAATAATAAACTTGGTGAAATCGAGGCATACATTTTTAATATAATCAAAAGTACTTAAAGACGTCATCGAATCTTCATCAGAGGAAAGGAGCGATTTCCTTAAATATTTATGAATTGACCACTTCCGAGACTTATATACCTTTAATAGCAAACCTTAATTTTCCCATTACACTATCATCAAATATGAAAGAAATGTTTGAATGTCACATTTGCATAATTTTATTAATTTATTCGTTTTCTGAGGTTCGATTTCGAAATTGTTTTTACTAATATCAAGAAGTGATATCTAGTTTATTAGGGAGAAGGTATAAGATGCCTAAGTATTCGCGCGACATAGTCCCACTCCCCCTTTCAAAATACAAGGGGGGAAGTAAAAGGGGGTCGGGCTATTTCACCTCTCCGTATTCGGAAAATACCTAATTTTCGTCATTCGCGTCGCGCTGATGAGAGGTTTCAAGAACCAATGAGATGCTGGTTGTAATTTAGAGGCGGGATTAACTCCGGACCTACGTTTGGACTGGAAATAAAGCTGGAAAAGTGGGGAATTTATACCTTCTCCCTAATAAACTAGATATCACTTCTTGCTAATATGGAATGACAAAAGCTCTAGAATTTACGTCTCTTTTAGAATAAAAGTGCTTTAAGACGGCAATTATATCGATTGATCAAACAGTCATGAAATGATTCTCCGAAAAATTACATCATAATATGACGAAGTTCACTTCTCCGCAATGTTAGAGGAAATCATAAATTGCAGTAAATCTATTTGCCTTACAAACTGCTACAAGTCCAAGAGCACGAAGAAATATTTTTGACAAAGTTCTGTAACTTGTACTGTACATCAGGGTTACAATTTTTGGGCGTTTGTTATTTACGTTATAAAAGGGGAAACGCCTACTAGCACCAGAAGTAAGATAAGGGACCACAAGTATCGAGGTCGAGGTAACCAAACTCTTCACTTGGCGAAAGTGAATATTCTTGATAAAACACCAACGGTTGGCCCTCTGGTAGCGGTTTCTGAATTTTCCCTCCAAAACGTGAGACACTCGTGGTGGTAGACGGCCGAACTAGATTCAAGCACCCGCGTCCGTGTTCCGCGGCTTTAGGTTGAGGGGAAGGGGGTATTCATTTTTTTTGGAACTTGACCAATTATTTTTGCAAACTAGTGTAGGCGCGATGGAAGCGGCATGAAATCCTCAAATTTGTTCACTAGTGCCAGGATTTATTATTAATGCTAGAGCTCTTTACTTCTAGTCCCTTATTTAACTTCTGCTAGCAATAAAGACAACGAATATTGTTATATTTTTGCTTTTCATCTCTGGTTAAAAAGTAATAATTTATTAATCATCTTTACGATCTATTTATATCTTACGAGTTAAAATAATAATTGTAACCATATTTGTGTCGTTACAAAACACTACAAGTGCAACTACGCGTGGAGTTACTACCCAAGTTCTGCAACTTATACAGGACATCCGGGTTTAATTGAATGTAAATGACGGCGTAGGTAATGGCCACGCCCATAAAGGACACGAAGAAATTTTTGGTGATGACAAAGCATCCTCCCAAACGGATACCATTCTTCATGGACCACAATTGGTTATACAACAAATTTATCTCCGCCTGGTACCCAGCGGTGATGGCGTGTTCTGCTAAAACCGGGACATAATCAAAAGATTCGGCCAAGACATCAGGGATCTTGCTTGCATAATAAGTCACCGTCGTTAATGTGACGAGATCACCGAAGTTCAAAATTAAGTGATAGACAAAGTTGAGGATTGTGGTACTTCCGGCTCGCTTGATTCCTTCCGTGACGCCACTGCATGTGTGCAACAAAGTGATGACGTACCATAACAAAACGATGTTTTGTAGTATCGAGTTAGCCTCTTCGATTAAACCATTTAACTGCCGTAAACGGGAACGCATGGTGCCAAGAAATGGTCCAAACTGGTCTCTTGTTTCAAGTGTAGCCTATCAGAAAAATTGTTAGATCTACGAAGTAAACATTGGGGGAAATTAATTCTCTAACTTTTTAAGCGAGTTATCTCAAGTGCTAACTATAGACTAAAGGGTCAGTGGTCAACCTCGTGCGTTCCTTGAGAGCGAAGATTTAAATAGGCGATTATTTATAGGTGTCATCTAACCTTGAAATAAAATCGGCAGATGCCTTGCGATTCCTATTGTGCTGATAAAAAACCAGGTGGTCAAGTTAAATTTTTACCGCCTTCAGTTATAAAGCAAGCGATAACTTATCGACCAGATCAACCCTTTGCTAAGTTATCGCTCTCATGAAAATTAACAACGGTTAAAGTTTACTTTGACCTCGTTGTTTTTTATTAGCACAAGGGGAATTCCAAGACATCTACCGCTTTTCGTTCGAAGTTTGATTACACCTAAGACCAATCACCTATTTAAATATCGCGATCTCATAGAAGGCACAAGATTAACACCAACCCTTTAGTCAATAGTTATAACTCGCTTAAAAAGTTGGAGAATTGCCTGAGTTTGTCTAAATTACGAACCAAATCCTTATTAAATCTTTCGGCGATGCTAACGATGGCCATACAGACGAATGCGTAGAAACTTGCAATAAGAATTCCGCAACCAATGACGCAGTAACTGTAGAACGTAAAAATCGTTGATGTCACAATACGAGACTGCAACATGGTTAAAGGACGATACTCATTTGGATCGCAAACGAAGCAGTAATAATCGGCCATGATAAAGTAGTGACTATCCGCGGACCCGTTCATGATATCCAGCGCGCCAACGATAGCCAATAATGTTCCTAAAATCAAGGCGATAGTAACGAATAAACGGTGTTTGCGGAAAAGGCCTTGCAAGACTGTCTTTTCCGAGGCATCCAAAGCGATGAAAAGCTTAACCAGAAGTGACTTGATTTGCTTCCGACGGAAGAAGATGGTGTACAACGCGACCAGTTGCGAAATTTCAGATAAAATGTAACCCCCTAAATTGAAAACCGCTCCTTGACGACGCGTATGTGTTAAATAAATCAAGTTGGATATTATGGCGTAATGAATATGCATCGCGGACAGTATCATCCATAGTTTAAAGAATCTCAAGTTGCCCTTGCCGACATATAATTGAAACTTACGCGAAATGTCCTTAGAGACATCGTCGTCTTGTGACGAAAACCACGTGGACGTTTTTAACAGCATCTATTCTTTCTGGTGTTACCAATGCTAAAAAGAGTAGTATTAAAACCCAAACCGGGTTAAGGAACCGTAGTAAATGTAAATTGTTTATTGTTTGTACAAGGCGTTGCTCTTTTATAACGAAAGGGAAACGCCTTGTTGAACTTTTTAGTTGTTAACCATTTGAGAGTCACTGTAAGGTGGCTATTATGTTGTTCGATTTTTGGCTGTTTTATTTGGTTAAACATAATTTATTTTGTTTATAACTTACATCAACAAACACTAAATACACGTTATACAAATTAAAACTTACCGAGGAATGAATTATGTTAGTTAAATTAGTATTTCAATTGATATCTATAGGAATTAAACGGATGTTAAACGTAATTTTGATTTAGTTGGGGCTGATGTCGTTGCCTTCGCCGGCATACGCGGTAGCCAGAACGCATTCGACAAATGTTTTCTCCGATTCACTACTGAAAAAATTGCGATCTATCATATTTGTACAGATGGCTTCGATTTTTAGAAGTTGATTGTAGCAAATATCCCGTTTAGTCTCGCACTCATCTTTTTGCCTCAATAACTCCGATTTCTATGGATAAAACAACCATCAAACACCAAGCAAAAAGCAGGTTTTTAGTTTCAAGTTATAGGGTAGCTGGCTCACTTGCTCGGTCAATTGATCGATTCTATCTTGTATAGCTCGTTGTCTGTACAATGCAGTTTCTGAAGAATTTCTACTCATAGGTCGAACCACACCTGTAATAAATTAACAACCGTTACCCTGAATTAGGACTGAAACTACGGGTAGACTTTTTGGTACAGTCATACATTCCTGGTACAGTTTTACTTCCAAGCTAAACATAATTATATATATAAAATAAACGACAAAATTAATGTTTGACTACGTAATTAACTAAGTTAATATCTGGCGGCTCGCGGAACCAACCTTGAGGAACTGAACCGAACTACTTCCAACACCTTTTTCTAGTGTTTCAACCATGCAGTTTGTTTCTGTGCATGTAGAACAAACACACAAAATCAAACCACTTTCTAAAATAAGATTGGACCACTTTGTGTCTGTACCGACTTGATACTTCAACCATGGAGAAAGGGGGGAGGAGTCGAATTGAGTAGCGTTTCTCGGTCACTATGCGTAGTAAGTTTCACCCCCAAGTGGGAGAAAACTGTGGGGGATGGAATGGGGAAAGATTCTTGCACACTGTGGTAAAACCACCATGCTTCTTTGGCTACATTTATCACGCCCTCTCTCGACTATATCTCGACTTAGCAAATTCAAAATTTAGTGGCAGCATGGTTCCAGGCTTCCATCGTTTTAGATAATAACTTTGGCTTTTATACACGCAGTATATGCCCATATTCAAATAATTAATACGTGAAATATTATTTAATTCACAAAAAGCTTGCCTCCGTTCCTCCGTTGAAATCTACGCGCCACGGAGTAGTAGAAGGCAATTAAATTAAACTCGCCACCATGGTGCTACAGACGGCGCCAGCTAACTAGGTCCACGTGTGTTTACCACGATGTGGATGATGCGTCCCCCACTATTTCAACCCACCCCGTCCTCCCGTTTTTGTGGGAAATTATATCGCGGGTCGGGGCAGAGTTCGGCTCAAGATTTCCTCCCCCTTTCTCCATGCTTCAACACACTATAGACCAATTCGGAAGTTGCCTACGGAGAAACCAACAAACGAGGGCGAGGCCGCCATTGTGGCAACGCCAGACGGAGCCCGAGTTCAGGGTGGGAAATAGGGATACTTTATTAAACTGGACATCAGGCCAGCGACCCCCCTGACCTGGAATAAATAAACTGGTCCATGACCATTGACCAGGGCACGTCGTCTGCTAAACTATAGAAGTGGATAATTGAAGTATTTGAATTAATGTCTGGACTCTGGTTACCCTTGAATTTTCTTAGTGGTCCCGTGGACCACTGACCCCCCCCCCCTCCGATTGAATTTTTAAACTGGACCAGGCAATTTTTAAACTGCTCAGTTGCCCTGTGCCAAAGCCTTATTTGCCACGCTGCCCAAGTTCACTACACGCGGGAGTCTAACCAACTTGCACTGCCTCTAGCGGCGCTTCTCGGCGACAGGGAGGAAACCCCAATAGTGCCCTCGCCCCTATGTGCTGGTTTCTCTGTATGTTAATACCGTAATGGTCTATGGTCCAACATTCACTACTCACTAGTTCTTTCAGAAGACCTATACCCATGTTTCAGCTCAGATCCAGTTTTACTCGGACATGAAGAAACTGAATTGATAGAGCTACAAGATGAAACTGATGCTACGGATTCAGTTGAGCCGGCTCGTGATGTATTTAGTATAGTTGCGGACTTGTTCCTGTAGAGGCTAACAGCGGGTGATCCAGAAGAATGAAGGGATGTGTTTAAATGATTTATCCCATAACCCCAAGAAGCGCTACGAGATTCTAATGACTTATTTGGATCCTGCCGGTAATTAACATCCCAAAACATTTTGAACCACTGTACAAATTCTAAATTATCTTGGAACCGAGCTTTGGATAATCTGTCCAAAGGAACCGTCTGGAATATAATTAGAAAATTACTAAATTAGGAGATGATAGCAAAAGTGTATGGATATAAAAACAAAAAGTACACTTCATTAACAATTCCCTGCCTTTGGCTGTAGACGACATGTAAACTGAGAAGCAAACTATCCTCCTCTCAACCCCCTACACGAACTAACCAAAATCAGGGAAAAACCAAACCAATCAGGGAAGAGCTGCTTGGCGTCATTGGTTTAGAGAAAGTAGTGCATGATGCTGGCGATCCAAACGTTAATTTTTGGTACTAGAGCTAGCTTATGCTATTCTTTATGAGCCTATTCACGGATTATTACCTATGCCACGCTCATAGCAGACGGGGATCGACACTATTCTGCGATAAAGGAAGGCTTCTCATATTACACGGCGCAAGAAAGTTTCAACAAAGTGCACTTTTTGTTTTATATACTTTTGATGGCAGTAAACCCTTTTCAAAAGCGAGGTCGCAGCACCGTCTGCTTCATTTAGGGTCAAGACGAACTATCTGGTATGATGTGGATCCAAAGACGTTAGATAGGACTTCAACGTTACCAGTCCACCAGAGTAGTTTTGTTAGAAGCAAAATCTAATGTCGTTGGATAAACATAAAAAAGCTATGTAGCCAAAGTGTCAAACACCAGTTTCTGTTTCACCCCTGCAGACTTTTGAAAAGGCTAAAATGCGCCAATGTGGACGCGGATTACCTTATCGCTGTTGACCTTTTTCAAAGCTAATTGTAAAAGTTTCAAATTGTGAATGTAGTGATCTTCTAGCTTGGCTTCCATTTGAAGTTTTTTTTTACAATTACTGATCCTAAAATGAAACAAAACTTGAAATTATCCATTAAATTATTCGGTTTTACAATTAATCCATACCCGGAAACATTATATCCATTAATTGACAGTAAGCGACGCCTAGAAATTAATAAAAATATATAGGGTTATTGTCACAATAAGTTTTCCGTTTGAAATTATAGTTTATGTATGAATTTCAATAACGACTTCCTGTTACTCCCAAAAAATTTTAGTATTAAAATAGTAGTTAATAAAACAGCAATTAGCTCGCCCTTGGTCCCACCCTATTTGGATACATCTTTTTATGTTAAAAAGGCGGTGAGGAGCCCTCATTATCGGGACATACAAGAGGGTTGATAAATTGACCTCTCTTCGTATTATCAAAATACCAAAAAGAAAGCCGGCTTTAAAATGTCCGTGTTTGTATTCCTTTAAGGTGATGTTTTAAATCGAGTGGAATTTAAATGACAAGCTTACCGTCACATAATTGTTCGATGCGTTTGTACTTTTTCTGAAGAGTTTCGTTAATCCAATCAAGGATTTTATATCGGCTTAAATTAATTGCTCTGCTCGGAGTTGGATAAACGCATTGGCGAATTACTTTTGGAGTACCGCCTTGAGTGCTTGAAGCCGTTGCCATTGTTAAATAAACCTAATTAAACAAAATTTTTTTTTTAATTGACGATTTCCGGACAACCGGACTTGTGAAAAATCTCCAACACGACTGAAAACGAAACTTTAAACCAGCCACAAAAACTATACTGAACAAGAAAGCGTAGGCCTATTCTTGGCCTAAAATATCGTAGACTTAACGAGATTTCGTGTTTTTTATTTTTTATGATGTAATCATTTATTCTAGGAGAGCGATAGCTCTCTTAGATAAGACTTCATACCGACTTTAATGTATAAGGATGGTTTTTTGATTGGTTATAACTTTTTTTGTATCGTATTAACTGCTTTGAAAAAATTCCACAGAACTACAATTCGGGCCCTCAATATGTGGTTAAAATTTCAAAAAGATCCACTCATTAGTTTATTTTATAAAAAATAAAGTTGCTAAGGGTGGTTTTCATTTGCATAAAATGATTCAGCCCTTTGGGTGAAAAAGTTAAATTTTCCCATAGAAATAACATGGAGTTTTTTTCAAATTTAGCCATTTTGTCGCCACCCTTTTGAAATGAAATTTTCGTTTGTTACGTTTGGGAACGGTTTTATATCAAAATTTAAACCTTTTTCTAGGACCATTTTTAAGGTTTTTGAGAAAAATTAATTTTAAGTATGTTTAATTTTAAATTTTAAAAACTACCCCAATCTGCGATATTTTAGCATTTATACACTGTTTTATTAGGAAATATCAGCGAGACCAATGTTGGCCTTTTTTGACGTATAGTGCCTCATAATAATCCGATTGTTTCTTCTTAATGCCTTTTGGTTGGAATGGCCTATCGATAGTGAGATAAGACGGCTTTAATATTGCTGCAGTGACGTTGTCGCGGCCGCTACAGCGACGCCATCAAAACACACGGGTCTAAATTGTCGCGGATATAGTCAAATTCAAACTAGCTTAATGGACATTTTAACTTTTCCCTGCTAATTATTCTGGATTACCAATAAAAGGTAATTAAACTAGACTCCCAATTAAAGATAAATAAACTAGATTACGAATTTAAATAATTAAAGTACTTTACCAATTAAACGTTCTTAAAATAAATTATCAATTAGAGTTAATTAAACTAGACTACCAATTAGAGGCTATTAAACTAGATTACGAATTAAGGGTAATTAAGCTAGATTACCAATTAAGGGTAATTAATCTAGATTACCAATTAAGGGTAATTAATCTAGATTACCAATTAAGGGTAATTAATCTAGATTACCAATTAAGGGTAATTAATCTAGATTACCAATTAAGGGTAATTAATCTAGATTACCGACGACTGGAAATTAAACCAGATTACCGACGACTGGTAATTAAACCAGATTACCGACGACTGGTAATTAAGCTAGATTACCGACGACTGGTAATTAAGCTACATTACCGACGACTGGTAATTAAGCTACATTACCGACGACTGGTAATTAAGCTACATTATCGACGACTGGTAATTAAGCTAGATTACCGACGGCTGGTAATTAAGCTAGATTACCGACGACTGGTAATTAAGCTAGATTACCGACGGCTGGTAATACCGACGACCGGTAATTAAGCTAGATTACCGACGGCCGGTAATTAAGCTAGATTACCGACGGCCGGTAATTAAGCTAGATTACCGACGACTGGTAATTAAGCTAGATTACCGACGATTGGTAATTAAGCTAGATTACCGACGACTGGTAATTAAGCTAGATTACCGACGATTGGTAATTAAGCTAGATTACCGACGATTGGTAATTAAGCTAGATTACCGACGACCGGTAATTAAGCTAGATTACCGACGACCGGTAATTAAGCTAGATTACCGACGACCGGTAATTAAGCAAGATTACCGACGACCGGTAATTAAGCTAGATTGACGACGATCGGTAATTAAGCTAGATTACCGACGACCGGTAATTAAGCTAGATTACCGACGACCGGTAATTAAGCTAGATTACCGACGACCGGTAATTAAGCTAGATTACCGACGACCGGTAATTAAGCTAGATTAACGACGACCGGTAATTAAGCTAGATTACCGACGACCGGTAATTAAGCTAGATTAACGACGATCGGTAATTAAGCTAGATTACCGACGACCGCTAATTAAGCTAGATTACCGACGACCGGTAATTAAGCCGTATTACCGACGGCTGGTATTTAAGCTAGATTACCGATGGACGCGCAACGGCCTAGGACTTTTTCTCCCATATTTTAAAGAATTTTAATTAATATGAAGACTGAAGTGACAGATATTAATAAAAACTGTCATTGTAGACAAAGACTGGAAAGTGTAAAAGATAAGGTTTGAAAATGAACTGCCTGAAGTAACAGATATTAAAATTTTCACTATTGAAGACATCATTATAAAACATCAATTATTTTAAAAAATTCTTATCTTACTTTTTTTCACCAAAATTTCATTTTCCCGAAATATTTTTCAGCAATATTTACCAAGTATTTTGTCCTCAATAGTAGTTGTCACCTAGAAGGGTTTAAGGGATACTAGCTTGGTACTGGTTTTACTTTCAACTAACATTTGATTCTAGGAGATTCAAATGCTTCGATATCTGAAAAGATTTCTCTTGAAGAGTTTAAATTTTTATATTTTAAAATTGAAAATATTGCGAAGCGGAAAATAATATAGGCCTTTTCTTTGTGATTTAGTTATTAGTGTCGAAAAGATCTGTAGATTGATCGTGATCTTTGAGAGCAACACAGCACGTTAATATTTATTACTTTGAAAGCTTTACAATTTAAGAATACGTTTTGTAAAGTTTTAATACGGTTTATATTTTGTAAGCTCTCAACGATTTTCTCACGTTATAGGGTCAATTTTCTACCTAATTTTAAATTTTTGATAAAAAATAAAATGTAAAGCCGTAGTATTTTTAAAATAACGCGCATGTTCCTTTTTAAAATACTTTCCCGAAGTAATTTTGGTGAAAAAAAGTAAGATAAAATTTTTTTTAAATAATTGATGTTTTATAATGATGTCTTCAATAGTGAAAATTTTAATATCTGTTACTTCAGGCAGTTCATTTTCAAACCTTATCTTTTACACTTTCCAGTCTTTGTCTACAATGACAGTTTTTTACCTCTCCGAAAGACGTATGTCACGGAGAGGTTCTAATTTCGACGTGTCTGTCTGTCTGTCTGTCTGTGTGTCTGACGGTGTGTGTGTCAGTCTGTTGTTATTGACTTACACCCCAGGGGACCGCGTTCGCAGTTTTCAAATCGGAGCAAACGTTTTCCCAAATTCCGGACCGCATTTACAGTTCCCGGAAATTTGGAAAATTGTATTCCACTTACAATGGCTATTATCCATTGGCTATCTAACACCACTATCCTCAGGCCATTTGTCCAGCTTACTGACTTCTATAATCCACCTTCATCTGCTCGTTGTCCATCCCACATGGACACCAGTCTCTACACACTGGCTTCTATTCACCACCATCTTCTGGTCATTGTCCATCTCACATGGACACCAGTCACACCACCATCTTCTGGTTTTTGTCCATCCCACATGGACACCAGTCTGTACACCTGTCTTCTAACACCACCATCTTCTGGTCTTTGTTTTTGTCCATCCCACATAGACACCAGTCAGTACACCTGGCTTCTACTCCATCGTCATCGTTTGGTTTAAGACATTCGCGGCGATCAACTAGGGTTACGAGAAACGTCTAGCCAGCCTAAGGTGGGATCGACCACCGAAGGTTTTCGCAATTGCGGTTGTTCTTGCTTTTAACTGTAGTTCGACACCCTTATATACTACCTATTTGAGTAAGGCCAAGCAACCGGAGTATGCTTCATTTCAAACGCCAATATTAGTCAAGTCTCTCAAGAATGTTTAATTGTTCTTTTTAAAAAGGATGTAACGCACAATAAGGCGAACAACTAACGAAGAAAATATTTAATATTAATTATATTTATTTTAATATTTAAGATAATCTCTTTTCTCAATTCAAAATTAATACGGAAAGAGCTAAAAAGCAGTCTATTTTTTTGTCTGTGTGTGTCTGTCCGTTGTCACACTAGTGCGCCGAGTTAGCAGTTCGCTTTGTTTTGATGTGTTAAGAAATCCTACAGGACCTTAATATTCACTTTTTCCATAATATAAAGTGAATATGTGGAAATTGTTTTCGTAGTTACGATGCATTTAGTACTTTTGTAGCTTTAATGCTCTGTTTCATTTTGATATCCCAAGAATATTTTTTATAATTATTATTTGAAATGGATGTTTATATATTACTTAAGCTATACTACATCTGTTTATAGCATAATCCTTTCGTTACTGATAGCAAGAAGAACGCTACTAGGTCGGTCAAATGAACTTTTATTAGTCAATAGGCATAGTGAACCCAAAAGTAAATGCTTGGGTTTGGTAATCGTTTCTGTAATGCAGAGACATTAACGGTTCAGAGTGGGCCGAAAGTTAAATACACTTTTAAATAATCGGTGTTAGATTTTACAATTGATAAAGCATCATGGTGAAAATCTAGGCCGCGTTCAGCAGAGCTCAGCGCTGTTAGCAGTGTCGTACAGAAGGGATTTTGTTTTTGAATTTTGACGTCACGGTGCTCAGCGCTGAGCCAGCGCGGTCACCAAAGAAAATAGTCGGGTTTTTGGATAACGTGACGTAAAACGCTTAGTTCTCAGCTTGGCGGCAAAAACATGGAGGTATTATTACAAGTAGCTCTTGCCGATTCTGATGGGACTATACCTATTTAATTGGCGTGAAACCAGTTGATCACGCGAGAATTTTAAGAGACATGTTAGTTAATTATAAAAGTTGTTCTTATCTATCTCTATAAATATGTTATATATGTATATCCTTATAGAGTAATTTCTTTCCCATATACGGCAACGTCATAACCCTCTATCTCTTACCTTAGTGATATCCCCCTCCCCTTCCCTTCCGGAGGCAAATAGTATTCTCTAGTACAAAGTTGCCCCTAACGTAGGGGATACACAGTTCACTCCCCCTTCAGTATTTGTTCATAAAAAAGAAACATTTCCATATCTGGGTAAATAAGTAGGCTTCATCTTGACTCGGAGAGGTAATATTTTGGTTTTCCCAACTTGTATTAATATTTTATATGGAGTGTTTTTATTCTAGTGATAATATTTTTTTCTTAAAAGTGCATTGATGTTTCATAGTTGTAACAAAAGCGCATAGATAACCAGAAAGTGAAGAATGATCGAGAAGCTTAACCCGCAACATGAGAAATGAGTTCCCCTATAGTCGGTTCAAGATTTCCGTCCCCCCCCCCCCCATTCAAAGCGAAGGGAAGTCTTTTGCCGCGCAAAGAGAGAATTTATAATAGGGAGTGGAAGCTCTTGCCCTTGACAGTGCTAAATACAATGTAGCTCAAACAAGTAGGCTGCGACGCTAAAACTGGCCAGGTAAATTTCCGGTCACATGATTCTCCTTTAATTTTAAAGTTTGCCCACAATCACTGTTGGCTGTACAATTACCCAATAAGGGTTCGCGATTTCGAGTGCGACTGGCGACGTTTGGAGGTTTTTTTTTTTTTTTTTTTTGGAGGGTTTCAATGCGAGTGGGTCAGTGGACCTCGGCAAGGATGTGAATATACAGGTTTCAGTAGGTGTGTAAGCAGGGGAAGGAAATGAGGTTTACTTGGGAGGTGACGGACGGGGTGTGGGGGTGAAGTCACCTCCGGCGGACACGGGGCAGTCGGTACCTATAGGGTAGGATCGCCGACATGTGTCTTATTCCCTCAAACTTTGCCGCCCAGAAGCTTGGCTTACAGGAGTGCGCCACACTCCCGGCTTCCGTTTGGAGTTATTTTAAGTCAGACGTTTCCCTTTCCCTAAAAAGGTGGTGCGCATCTCCCCTAGACCCCCCGCAACATTCTAGACCCACCCTAGAGGGAGGGGCCACATAGTACCGGAAATAGACCTGGCCAGTTTTGTTGATCACGTGATTTTTGAGCTACGTAATATTCCTCAGTTTCCATTCCCTTATAAATTCTCTCTGCCGCGCCGGAGAGGTACTTTCGTGTAGTTTTACACAAGGTACATGCGTAAGTTGGCTAGAAATAGTTCACTTATTTCCTTAATTTCACGTCGTCTGCTATAGTTTATTTCCAAGGCCTAATGTGACGGTCTTGTCAGAATGTCAGATATCAATGTAACAAATATATCTCTCTTGCGCCCACCTACCACGGTGCGCAGCCGTAAACAAACTTCTCTGACTATTCTTTACTCTATGTTGCGCCGATTGCGCATGTGTAGAACTCTGATACTGAGCTACATCTCGGTACCGGTTTTGAAAGGGGGACTGACGGAGAATTTGGTCTTTCCTAGCTACTAGCAAAACCATGCTTTTAAAACACATGGTGCTCTTCAGCGGATTATTCCGTTATTAAATTTCCTTTAAGGAAAGCAACGTGTAATAATATCAGATTCAACGTATCTAGAAACCCTCAAAAGAAAATTATTTAAAGAAATAATCCAGAGAAATGCGAAACACAAGTTTCAAAAGGTACTTTTTTAATGAAAGGACTCACGGTTTTCTGGCTCGGTATGCTATAATTTTAATTTGACTCGTGGCAGTACCCTAGTTTTTACTTGGGCATAAGCTTTAGCATAAGTTTATCATGCCTCTAAGTACACAAATATGGGTTACAACTGGGCATCTTCCGCAGGCTACTGTGACGTCAGAACTCCTATAGCACTAAGATCCGAAGAGAGAAAATTTTGAAATTTCGGTCGCGGTGCAGCCACCAAGCGGTCGAGACGATTACTAAATTGGTCTCATGAAAAAAAATCATCCAATGGAATAAAGGATATTTTTTCGTTTCGTATAGGCAGGCATTGGGGGGGGACTAATTTTACTTAAGCAACCCCAAAATCCCTCTCTCTCTCTCGTGAGATAGAGGCGGTTTCGGTCCTGAAACATTCTAAAAGGGATAAAAGAAACGCTAGGTTAGGCGGTACAATTTTGTATTGAAGTTGAGGTGATAAATGATACGGAGAGAGTATAGGGTTTCATTAAAGGGACCCGGACAAACACTATTGCCATAGGAGTAGCAGCCATTTCTCTACTTAGAGGCATGATAAACTTATGGCTTTAGGTTAGGAGCCTCCTGGTTATAGCAATAAGAACTTTTATTTACAACTGACTTCGCAATGAAAAAAGAAAAATTAAATATTTCCACCGTGATGTCCAACCACGAAAAGCAATCTCGAGTTTCTAACTTACAGGTATAGATGACAGCCGAAATCAAACGTTCATCCTCCAAGTTATCACATAGAGAAATGTGGGGGTAGAGGCGCGGAGGATAAAATTTTAAACGTTGAGAGATAACGCTAGATGGAACCGGAATCTCTAAAATAAGGGAATATATTTATAAAGCACAAATTATGATTAGCGACAGTGCGATAACTGTTTAATTTTCAATCATCGTTCTTATTCTATTTTTAGGAAGGTACTGCTCTTGGATCAATAATTATACAGTATATGTGTATTTTAAATTTTCTTATTGTCCATGAAATTATTATATTGTGTACATTTTCTATTTTTCGTTGAATTTATACAACGTTTATGTAAACCATTAAGTTGGCGGCGTCTTTTTTATAAACATCTCTTGTAACATTACGTCCCAGAAACACTATTCTTAATTATCTTTGCGTTTCAATTTTACAACACCCTATTTTCACTCTGGGGACAGAAACTGCCACCATGTGTCGTATTCCCTCCAAACTTTGTCGCCCAGAAGTTTGGCTTACAGGAGCGTGTAACACTCCCGACAAATTCGAGATAATTAAGTACACGTGGCTTTGTGGCGCCACACGAGCGCCCGGGGTTAAAGTTCATTTCAGCGAGATAGCGCCTTGATTTTTTAGAATGGTTAAAAAATAATTGGGTGGGATTAAAATTAGTCTTTGGAAATCCGCCGTTGTTATTTGGAATAGGGGGGAGGAATTAGGTGGAAGAATAATAATGCCAAATATTGGTGGTTTTTTTTTCACGGTTACCAAAGGTCAGGGAAAAATCCCGTTCAAGGTTACCAAAGGTCAAGGAAAAATCCCGTTCAAGGTTACCAAAGGTCAAGGAAAAATCCCGTAAAGGGTGCAAGACGTCACGTGCTGCAAGAAAATCCGTGAAAATGAATGTCAGAAACGATTGAAATTGATACAAATTTATTAATGAAACATTTTGTGTAATTAATTTTCGTTCGTTAATATTGATTACAAGTTAAGCAAAAAAATAGTACAAAAGTAAATATGAACTAGATATAGACGCGTACAGTTTCGATTGTGTGTAAATTGTTTAAAGAAAACCCTAAAAGAAAATTTTCACCCAACATTTTCACGTAAACCATATTTGAAAAAAAAAGAATTTAATCAAAGTAGAATATAATTTCAATTAACCTTGACTATATTAAGATTAACTATTTTTTATATAATAAAATTAATATCAAGAAATTAATATTTATATTTGTGATTGTATCATTAGTTAACAAGGTTAGTTTAAAAAGATAGTATAGCGTTATGAAGAAATCATTAAATTTTGTATTTAAATATTTAAAGCCCATATTATAATAAAAATAAAGCATTGTATATACTAAAAAATATAGTACCAATTAAAAACCAAAATTAACTTTCGTATTCCATTTTTCAATTTTAGAATTTAATACCAAAAAGAATAGTGCATAAATCAAAAAAAAAAAAAAAAAAATAAGTCGATATTCGTGTTTTAAACATTCAAAATATCTAGAAACAATTCAGAACTTTCGTCGAAAAATTGCTTAAAAAAACCAATAGAAAATGAGTATTTCTTTCAAGTGAAATATTTTTTTCAAAAAAGTACGATCCTAACTTAACCTAATCTAAACCTAACCCAAGACTCACGCGCTTTCGTTCTTTAATTATTAATGAAGACTTGGGTTTTCTAAACGGCTTAGTTCAAATGGTTTAGATAATTTCTTTTCACTAACCAAAACATTCTCAGTCAAACAAATTGCATTGCTTCTGACTAATTCAATTTGAAGGTGCTGAACACGAATATCGACTTAACTATTAATTTAATTAAGTGCCCGGTAAACTGCACTTATACTCTTTCGCTTAAGACCAAACCGCCATTTTAATTACGCGTTAATATTCTAAAATTGAATTATAATAAAGAAATCGTTTCCATGAAAATGAAAAATACATGAGTGGCTAAAAGTGCGCCTCTTCTTAGTTTAAAAAGAATCAAGAAGAACAATTTTGTGGGAAAGGTGTCAATAAACAAACCTAATTAGCAATAAATTGGGGGAAAAACATATCCAATTTAGTAATATTTTGGAAAACGTAGAAATTTATTCAGTTGATAATATCAACAAGATGTGCCCGGCTGGGCACAGAATACTTTTGCACGGCAACTGTCGAATTACTATTATTACTATCAAAAAATGGCCCAGGGATGGACTCATAATATTAGCCACAGCGTACCGAACTTAAAAGGCGTATAGAAAATTTACGTGAATAGCCGTAACTATGCTAAAACGATTACCCGTAATTCTAACGTTAATTTATTTACTTCTATTATTATTCTAATAGTGCAACACAGTAATAGAAGTGAGTGAGTATGCCCTCGTTGCGAATTCTTTAACAGCGCAATCATTCAAATAATTTACTTAAGTTATAATTTTCAAACTTTTTCCTTATTATCTTAAGATGAATTTCGTCCCGAAACATCTTTAATTAAAATAAAACGTGAAAAAAAAAATTATTTTCTCGTGTGGAATCGAACTTGCGACCCATGGTTCTGCCGAGCAAAACTCAATATTTCTAACCGATATACCACCTATACCACGCGCCCAGCCTGAGCGCGCTCCCCCGAGAATTTTTTCGGTACCTTTTAATTCGCCGAATGCCTAAGTTTTTTTTATCTCATTTTAAAAACAGGAATGTTAAAACAGAACATTAATTTTTATTACGTAAGTCAAACAAAACTGATTCAGATTATTTTATAACATTTTAAAACTAGTATTAATATAGTGCCACATTAAAACAATAATATTCCTATTTTTAAAATGTGAACAATTTTAATTTTTAAAATGGGACTCTATTTTATTCCTATTTTTAAATATGACTCTATTTTATTCCTATTTTTAAAATATGACTCTATTTTATTCCTATTTTTAAAATGACTCTATTTTATTCCTTTTTTTAAATATGACTCTATTTTATTCCGTTTTTTAAATATGACTCTATTTTATTCCATTTTTTAAATATGACTCTATTTTATTCCATTTTTTAAATATGACTCTATTTTATTCCTTTTTTTAAATATGACTCTATTTTATTCCTTTTTTTAAATATGACTCTATTTTATTCCTTTTTTTAAATATGACTCTATTTTATTCCTTTTTTTAAATATGACTCTATTTTATTCCTTTTTTTAAATATGACTCTATTTTATTCCTTGTTTTTAAATATGACTCTATTTTATTCCTTTTTTTTAAATATGACTCTATTTTATTCCTTTTTTTTAAATATGACTCTATTTTATTCCTTTTTTTTAAATATGACTCTATTTTATTCCTATTTTTAAAATATGACTCCATTTTATTCCAATTTTTAAAATGTGGCAATATTTTATTTATATTTTTAAAATGTGGCAATATTTTATTTATATTTTTAAAATTCCTCAATCTCAAAGTTTTGCTGGTTTTAAAAATTCGCGGGGATTTTTGAGATTTGAGGTTTTGAAAAGCGACATCTATGCGTGGTGCCCAAATACACCTTGACTGCCTTCCCTGAGATAGCGCGCTTAGGCCTGTATTAATAATAAATTTACTTTTGTTAAAACTTAAAAACTTTTTCGTCGTTAATTTAAGACGAATTTCGTCTCAAAACATCCTTAATTAAAATAAAACTTAAAAAAAAAAAAAAAAAAAAATTTCGTCGTGTGGAATCGAACTGCGACCCATGGTTCTGCCGCGCAAAAGGCAACTGCTCTAACCACCATACCACGAGCCTAGTTATCCAAGCTACTATGCGTGGTGACCAAATACACCTTGACTGCCTTCCCTGAGATAGCGCGCTTAGGCCTGTATTAATAATAAATTTACTTTTGTTAAAACTTTAAAACTTTTTCCTCGTTATTTTAAGATGAATTTCGTCTCAAAATATCCTTAATTAAAATAAAACTTAAAAAAAAAAATATTTCCTCGTGTGGATTCGAACTGCGACCCAAGGTTCTGCCGCGCAACAGGCAACGGCTCTAACCACCATACCACGAGCGTAGTTAATCAAGTTCATATTCTAGTGGTATTTTTTTATAAAGCTCGCGCATGCGTATCAGATTCTTGGTTACACCATGACGTCAGCAAACCACCGCCGGTATTCCACTGGGGAATTTTTCATCGTTTCCCTCTCGTGGGCCCGTATATTTCAATTGACACCCGAGCGTGCTCGACGGGCTTTAAGTCTTCCGTTTATAAAAATATAACTTTTGAACGCCATCTGGCGTGCAAAAGTAAAAACAGGCGCGCATTTAGCCGCTCATAAAAAACACGAACCAGTGAAAACTTTAAAGGGGCTAACCGGACCTTTCCCAATGTAAGTCTGCCTTCATTTCCTCTTATCGCCACTGTTTCTATTTTGGCGCTGCTGTCGGGCAAATGTCTCAAAGCTTTATATCCCTACTCCAACAGATCCGTTGGATATTGAAAAGATGGCGCCACCATAGACCAATTTACTACTTTTGGAAATTAGTGTCCCAACCCCAATAAAAAGTAGTACCCGGGAAAGGTCCGGTTAGCCCCTTTAACGGAAATTTCAGGTAACATAACAGATTATACCTTAAAAGAACGGCTGCTTTTTAAAACTATAAAAGGAATTAAATATTAAAATTAATGAATAAATTATCTCTTATTACAATATGATAATTAGTACATTTAATTAGTCTTAAAAATTATCAAGGACTACTACACCATACGCCATTGCTGTAGTGGCGTCTGCTAAATCGGCTCACTTACCCATAACCTATAGGGGTTATGGCTAGCAGACACCATGCACTAAACCAATGGTGGATGGCGAGGCAGTAGTCCTTGATACTTTTTAATCATGACTATTTAAATGTACTAATTATCATATTGTAATAAGAGATAATTGATTTTATTTTAATTTTAATATTTAATTCCTTTTATAATTAGAAAAAGGAAGTCGTTCTTTTAATTAAGGTATAATCAGTTATGTTACCTGAACTTTTCCTTTAACAAGGTCTCGCTAAAATCTTGAAGGAACATTGCAGTATTGAAACTCGATCTCTCGTCGAAGTTAATCGCTTCGAATCTCGGTCACGTGAAAACCGGGCTTCAGAGTATATTAAAGGGAAGGCTTTCACGGCGGTATTGTCTCGCATAATTTAATACCAAGTTGGTGACAGCAAGGGGACATACTATAGTCCTCTTTAAGATCCCATTCAGACATAGGAACTTAAGAGTCCATGATCAATTTATGATCTCGTGCAGTTTTCTCTAGAGATGGCCGATACCAGGCTTAACCCGATACCGATCGATACGTGTACAAACATGAACCGATACCGATATTTACTCACTATGATCCAAAACCCGAGACTTCAACCGATACCGATATGGTATCGGTTCATCCCTAGAGTACTAGGCGCGTACTAAGAAAGATTTTCGCTTATTAGTTGTTAGATAAACTGAAATCAGGTACTTTTTATATAAATGAGAACTCGTCATGATTGAAATTCATAGAAATGAGATATTATCACCATCTATAAAAGACCTAAAAATGTCATGTAGCGCAATATAACTCATTTTAAACGAGTATCGGTTTAGTATCGTTATCGAATCAACCGATCCGATACTATCGGGAAACCTCGAGTATCGGTGCCGATACCGATATGGTATCGGTACCGGTTCATCCCTAGGTTACTCTATACTTGACAGACGACAATTGTTATCATTTTATCCGATAGGTATTACATCTAATTTTTTGTACCCGACAAGCATTTTTCCGCTAAGCTTTATTACCCGGATACCCGATAACAGAATTCGGGTACCCGCCCCGATACCCGATAAGCAAATTTAAGAGTACCCGAATTCAGTTTGAAATACAAAAATCACTATACCCGCACTGCCCCATTTATATTTAATTTGAAATTTTGAAAATAACTATTTTGAATTATAAATTAGAGTCAGGTTGCTCTTCCTGACTAGGATCGGCAGGGACCCCCCGAGGGCGTTAATCCGGCACTAGTTACAATTATTAAATCATCAATAACTACGAAGAAGTTCCACTAACTTTTCATGTTTACATCGACGAGCTATGTCTAATGGCGTTTCTCCTTTCTTATTTTTTAACTGGGGATTAGCGCCACGTTCAAGTAACAATTTCACGACATCAACATGGCCCCCATAAGCAGCACGATGCATTGGTGTTTCACCGCTGTTACTCGTTAAATCGTAATTAGCCCCGCGTTCTAGTAACAATTTCACGACATCAACGCGGCCCCAACAAGCGGCACGATACATTGGCGTTTCACCGCTGCCACTCTTTAATTCGTAATTAGCGCCGCGTTCTATTAACAATTTCACGACATCAACATGGCCCTCAAAAGCGGCACTGTGCATTGGCGTTTCACCATATCTATTCTTTAAATCGTAATTAGCGCCGCGTTCTATTAACAATTTCACGACATCAACGCGGCCCCATTCAGCGGCAATGTCCATTGGCGTTTCACCGCTGTAATTTTTTAAATCGGGATTAGCCCTGCGTTCTATTAACAATTTCACGATATCAACGTAGCCCCTTTCAGCGGCACGGTGCATTGGCGATTCACCCCTGCCATTCTTTAAATCGTAATTAGCGCCGCATTCTAGTAACAATTTCACGACATCAACGCAGCCAGTTTCAGCGGCACGGTGCATTGGCGTATCACCATATCTATTCTTTAAATCGGGATTAGCGCCGCGTTCTATTAACAATTTCACGACATCAACGTGGCCCTCTACAGCGGCAAAGTGCATTGGCGTTTCACCCCTGTCATTCTTTAAAGCGCAATTAGCGCCGCGTTCTAGTAACAATTTCACGACGTCAATTTGACCCTGAGATGAAACAAGGTGTAACGGTGTCTTTTTATCCTTATAGTCTCCACAGTTCACGTCAGCACCGGCATTTATTAAAAGTTCTGCAATTTTAACGTGGTTATTTGAAGAGGCAGGGTGTTTAAGGCGTTCTAGTAACAATTTCAGGACGTCAATTTGACTCTGAAGTGAAACAAAGTGTAACGGTGTCTTTTTATCCTTATAGTCTCCACAGTTCACGTCAGCACCGGCATTTATTAAAAGTTCTGCAATTTTAACGTGGTTATTTGAAGAGGCAGGGTGTTTTCGAGTCATGTCTAGTTAAGAAAAGAGCATGTATAACCAAAAATAAATAGGGGAAAGTGTCGGACTCTCTCCTTCGTCTGTGACATGCATTTGGAGGGGTGAATGCATACTCGCGAAATCCGTTTCATCCCCCTCGCCATTCACCACGTACCTAAGATAATTTGTGATATTGCGCGTGAAGAAATAGTGCGGTATTATTTTACATTAGCTCAGCTGCTTTTGAACTGAGGCTAACCGTGGCCACTGCAGTTTATCACCACAATTTAATTTGATGATGTACATGACTGTATTAATTTAGTTTGCTAATGTTGATTGTTATTTACCAATATATTAAAACTTTTTGGCTTATAATGACAACCCAGGGCCTAAGTTTAAACGAAAGGATTTTAACGATGAGTTTTTTTAATTAAATGAACATCTGCGGCATTTTTAATTTAATTTCGGCGTGCTAAGTTGCTAACATTTTAAACAAACTTCAACCTCGTTCAAACGCGAAAATAACACTAAAGAAAATAGAACAGAGCGCGGAGGTCCGAGGTTGTGACTCTTCCTTGAGATAAGCCTATGCCAAATTTTCCAACTTGGTGGCGTACGAGCGTTATTCTCGAGAAGAATGACATCATCAACTACAAATCTGATTGGCTGATACCATTTTAAACATCTCTCGCGCGCTAGAGCGTCTCGAAATGCATGTCAAGCTAAGGCAAAGGCAGGCAAATATGGCAGTCCGATAATCACGCACCGAAGTATAGCCAAGGTCAGGAGTTCATAATAACCCCCTTGTTATTTAATTTAACCGCGGAATTCTCAATCACACCTAGGCCAACCTTAGCTGCGTTCAGTAACACTCATCAGGAAAAGCATCGCTGTTTGGGAAAATGAAATCGGTGTTCTTTTGACGTCATGATGACGTTGCAGTTGCTGAACGGCACAATTTGGCGAAATCGATGCTTTTCAAAATGGCGACGATTATGATAACGTTATGGCAAAGGCTTAAATAATAAGGCCGAACTATTTACAAAGATATTAAACTTCAATTTATCAACTAAATCATAACGCCTACCTCTTAAAATTCTGTCATAATCCTTTTTTTTACCGAAATAATATATTGCTTTTTAGTATTATTATCCATAAGGATAATATTTGTCAATTCTTCATTATTTAAGATTGCCGGAGACTGGGATCATGGATTTATAATAGAAGCTTACGCTTCCTGGATATTCCACTCGCCTTAAAACGCGCACAACATTTATTCCTAATCTGAACTGGCGCGAGCTAGTACCAGCCTGGCAGGCGCGTTTGTGACGTAGAATTTGAGGCAAATTCAGAGGGGGGTGGAAGTTTTTCACGCGCTTGAGTTTTAACTTTTAATAGGGCGCGCGAAACAATTTTTAGAAAAGCGCGCGTGCACGCGTGCCGAGAGAAAAAAGTTTGCCTCAATTTCTACGTCATCAGTCCCCACGCGCGCGAATTTCTATGACATAAATGTGTTTAAAATCAAAATGCCTTACTGAAGGCTACAGTGGAATATCCAGGAAGCGTAAGCTTCTATTATAAATCCACGCTGGGATGTAGTTCCCTCCATTTGTTTTTTTCATGGCGCAAAATGACGAAATTTACGTCATGAATCCGATGCTCATCGAAAAAACCTCCTCTCACAGCTAATTTTTCTGTTGGGCATCCGATGAGCATCATGACGTCACGTCCAAAGTCGCGAAAAACCGTTCAGTAAGACATCGATGTCATCTTTTAGTCATCGATGTTTTTGATGCCGGTTACTGAAAGCAGCCTTAGATAACCTTCATTCGGTGGTAGAAGGCCTGCCAGCTTTATCCGAACCCGATGTTAAAAAACGACTAGCAAAAGCGCCCCTAGTTCCGACTTTCGCCGTTAGGTGAGCTACCAACCCAGTTTTCCTCGTAATGCTTTTTCCATGGATAAAGAATGCGCATGAGGAAATTTAATTTCACTCTACAGGATAGGCAGCTCCCACTCTCGGACTACAGCTTATTCTATATGTACTCTATTACAACATCGGTTGTCAGCAGGTGCAAAGCTAGGTGTCTATGTAACGTAGCTTTGTACGTGCTGTCAAGAGACCAAAAACTTCAGGATCTTCAGGATTTAAAATATCCGCGGTTTTTTTTTTCGCTGAAGTGCACGGACCTCTACCGTCTTGTCAGTAAGCACAAAACTAGGTTACATAGAGACCTAGCTTTGCGCGTGCTGACAGCCGATGCTGTAACAGAGTATATACAGAATAAGCTGTCGTCCGAGATAGGGAGTTGCCTATCCTATAGCGTGAAAACAAATTTCCTCACTCGCATTAATTGCTTTTTCTATGGGAAAGAAATTCGGAAGTGAACTCGGTTTTAGAACATTTTTCATACATTTACTGATTTTTTCAAGGCCAAATTTTAAATGAGAAGAAGTTCTAATTTATATTTTGAGACCTATAAGCCTCGGTCCAACGACGCCACTTATTTTTAATGGTTTAAACCATGGATGTACTAATAACGCTAGTTATGAGCTGTACATCCATCATCTATGGCCCATGGTGCAGACTGCAGACGCGATCAAGCGAGTCAGTTTCGCTCCCAAAATCAGAAGATAAAAATAGTGCTAAACCGGAAGTGAGTAAGTTAATGCGCGTGGGCGATAAAAATTGGGGTAACTATTTCTTTGGGAGTTAAGCGGTGTATGAATCCGCTGAGCTTTACGGCGACACTTTGTTGTTATGGGCTTTTTAACTAGTTTCATACTTATTATGAACTCCTGCCAAAGTTTATAGTTAGTTGGGGAATCATTGCATTTTAAACGGCTAATAATACTTCATGAGAAAGATTAAAGCAAATATGAAACCTGAAATTATTAATAACGAAGTGAAGTTGTGTTTTCACGAAAAATTAGAAGCGACACTGAGAATATTTCTGTCCACGTATACACTAAGAAAAAATGGTGAGAAGTGAGCGAGCACTGAGTACTCTAGTAAACGTGGAACCATAAAGATTACTCGTGTCGCATCTAAATTAGGGATATCAACTTGCCGCAAACCCAGTTTTCGGTTAACTGGTTTTTAAAAATGGCCGATCCAAAAATAAAAGATGTTGAGACGTATTTATTCAAATCTTCAAGCGTTCCCGGGAATTTTACATTCAGGATGTTAAAATGTTTTTGCAAATATTTAACAATGAACTTCACTTGATCCTCTTTCGAAAATGGTACCATAGTATGGGCCCAACAGCTGAAACAATATTCCAACTGTTCCTTGGTATATGGCCTAGTTGATATTATAATTTTCTCGACACGAGTTTTCATCAACACTTCCAGCATTTTTATAACTTGGCTATCATAAGTCGGACTAATTTCGTCAAATCCGTCTAAAAGTAACACCAATCTCCCGTAATTGGATAACGAATTTTCAAACAACTTTTCTTCAAATGTATTTTTCAATGTCGTGTTTTCGCTGCCAGGTAAGATATATTTCAGCATAAAATCCGATAACTGTTTCCGATTTGCGATGGAAATTTTCTCTTTTTTTGCCGTTTCTAAAGTCTTGGTGCACTCGTTTAAGTTGACTCTAATTACCCAATAATCCGGATACATCTCTTTGATTTTTTGTCCCAATAAAGAAAGCACGGTTGATTTGCCCATCCCGGGAGTGTCGGAAATTATCAATGATTTGCCGGATTTTTCAATCAATGTTTCTTCAGAATAGGAAGATCTCTGATCTTTGACCAAGTACTTTCGTAAATAACCCAGTTCACCACGTGACTTGTGCAAAATTAACTTGGAATTTGAATCATACTTTAACCAATGAATGTTCTTCCTTGGATATTGTTCGCATACACTGTTAGAAAAAAAGGTGTTTCATGGGTGTTCGGAAATACCTTGAGGTGTTTATACACTCTTTTTGGAGTGTTTTTTAACTGAGATGGTGTTTTCTCCGTAAAAAGGTGCTAGTTGACTCTTTTAAGGTACTTTTTAAGGAAATCGTGATTCACTGGTACGTAGACACACCTTTAGGTGTTAATTGACCCTTATTAAGTGGTTTTTTAAACGGAAATAGTGTTTTTAATATAAATCTGTTCGAATGGTGCGAATAAACACCTTTGGGCTTTACTTCACACATTGTTAGCTGATATGATGTTTTTTTAAGTGAAAGGTTATTGATATGAGCTTAGAGGGAAATAATCTACTAATTCTACCTGCATAGTGAAGCATCCTAAAAATAACCCAAAGATTTTAAAAATCTAAATTATTTAACATTTCTTAGGACTAGCTTATTCTAATATTTATAGGAATTTATAATTATTTTGAGTTTTCAATCATTGGAAAATAATTCTTGAAGAGTTCAATATGCTGGAATGTCTTGGTATTAGAGTAATTAATAAAATTATCACTTGAATTTCGCCTTGACACAGGTTTTAATCTCTCCGAGTGACACAACTACTAAAATATTTCCATTTAATATTCTGCAAAAAGAAAATGTTATCGTTTTGAAGGAGATCTTATCATCCTACTCGCTTTATATTAACTTTGATATGCGTGTTGTGTCTCGATTCAGATGCAATCTTCATTACTCGTTCTATATAAACTCTCTTTTTTTGTCATTCCAAAGAAAGAAGTTTATCTTAAATAATTAAATAAATATAAGTGCTATGAATTATTTTAATTGTTAGTATTTTACGTTAATTATAGTTAGGTCGGTTTAAGAAATTTAATTCCTTAAATAATTTTAAACATAGCTATCTATAAAGTTATACTTCAAGGAAACACCTATATCAGAACTTTTGTAAATTTTGGGTATATAAAGTGATTGATTCACACTAAGAGATAAGAAATGCGCAATTGCGTGAACCTTTGGTGGTAGCTCTGCCATTAAGAGGCTAGACGTTTCTCATGTCTCACGTGTGGCGTATGTGGTGTACACGAATGACTAGTGCATGGTGTTGTTGTTAGAAACCATTAAATACCGGATAGCATTGGGTGAAACAATTGGTTGTTAGACAGCAGATGAAGGTTTAACGAATAGTTAATGATTGACGTTAAATAAGATGGATATAGCAAAGAAGTAACATTTTCCGAATTTCTGTATACTTCGAACGCGTTCCGGAAATTACGAACACTTTTGCTTCGATTTGCCAACTGCGAACGCGGTGACAGACAGACACACAGACACGTCCAGTCACTTGGAGAGAGGTAAAAATTCTACTTCATTACACTATCGCCACACTGGTTTTTCTAATGGTAAATACCACATACACGCTAATCTGTACTTATTGTCTTCTGACAACGCCATCATAAAGTCTTCTGTGTATAACACATACACGCCAATCTGAAACATTGGATTCTACTCCATTATCATCGTTGGGATTAAGATGTACGCGCGATCGGCTTAAGTTACGAGAAACGACCAGCCTCCCAATGGCAGGGCCTCGACCAAAGGTTCACGCAATAGCGCTTAATCCTACCATTTGTGAATCAATCGCCTTATATAACCTAAATTTCCAAAAATTGTGAAAACGGTTTACGCTAGAAGTCAAACGTCAACAATAGCTTTGTTTAAAATCATTTTAAGAATAACGTTCTTAAAACCACTTAACTAGATTTAAGGTAAAATACTGACGATTAAAAAATTAATATCATTTAAATTTATTTAAATATTTAAGATAATTTTCTTTCTTCGGAACGACACAAGTGAAAGTTTATATAGAACGAGTAAAGAAGATTGCATCTGAGTCGAAACACTACATGCATATCACGAGTAGGATAAAATTATCTCTTACAAAACCATAACATTTTCTTATTGTAGAAAATTAAATGAAAATATGTTAAGTATGTTTCGGCATTACGATTCTTTAAGTAGTTTTGTAGCTATAAAGCTCTTTTTCATTTCAATATTCTAAGAAGATCTTTTATATTAATATATCAAATTTGGTGTTTACTTTCTAATTCAGCTTTACTACATTTATATACAGTGTAAACATGAAATTTAACTTTCCTTGTTTCACTAAATGTTACTTCTAAATATTTTGGTAAGCGTTGTTCAGATTGGTTCCTTGAATTCGTGTGTCTTTGAGGAGGTCTTGACGGTTCACAGTGAGCCGAAAATTAAATACACATTTGAATGATGTAAATCAGGTCCTTAAATAGAACTATTGAGGATATACAGTAAAGGTTAAGCGTAACCATTTCACGCGCATATCAAATCTTACACGGTTGAATAAGGCTTACAGAAGAAAAAACGTTTACCCTTAATCCACTGGATTTGAGCAGCAGATTTTGAGCAGCTATTTTGAAAGACTAATCTATGGTAATTCATGTGTTTTGAAAAAAATAATTTCAAAAAACACCTTTTACAGAGTTGATAGACACCTTTCTGGTATAATTATAATCCTCTATTAAGGGTGATGGTTTAAACCTAACAAGAATTAAAAAGCACCAACGTCAATGAAATTTAAAAACACCAAATTAGTCTCAAAAAGACCTTTTTTTAAAGGGTTTATTAACACTTTTTCTGGTATTAATATACACCTCTATTCAAAGTGATTAAAACACCTCGCAGGATATAAAAGCACCTTCAGAGAAGGTATTATTTCGCACCGTTTTGAAAGGTGCGTATTGACATCCTCTCGTATGGTGCTTTTCAACACCAATAGGGGTGCTGCTGGGGATGCATTAGGAAACACCTCTTAAGGTGTCAAACAGTTCCATTTTATTTAACAGTGTAAACGTTGAAAATCCTCATCTTTCGTTATTTGAACAGGGTTTACTTTATTTGCGAAACGCGGATTGCTTAGAGCTATTAATTCGGAAGAGTCTATTTGGTTTAAACATTTTTCATCAATAACGTCATTTACTTGGAACTCTCTTGGAATATAATAATCCTCGACGTCACCCAGACTCTGGAGCTCCTTTCCAACAGTTATGACTTTATTTTTAATCAAATCAACTAGAGTTTCCCCTTTCAGAACTTCTTCAAATTGAATAAAATCCTCTTCGCTAAAGAGATCTTCTAAACTAAAATTTTCTTTTCCTTGAAATTTGATTACCTTTCTCTTCATTAGATCTTTCTGAGCTTCAGTGGTCAACTCGTCCCAAGTTATTCCGTCATGTTTTATCACATGCTCTATTTTTAAACCTTGGGCATTTCCATCCGTTATTAAAACTAGTTTGATATTAGTTTTAATAGATTTAATTTCGTCTCCCAAATCTTGTAGAAATTTCGTACGTTGGGTGTTCGAGTCAAGTTCGCCAGCGGATTCGATTAATATTATGGTTTCTCCCAAATTTTCGTGTTTTAAAAATTCCTTCAAAGTGAAGAAAGTTTCCGTTGTTAATAAACTTTGCAATTCAAAGGCCAAAATTAAACAATTTTCTTGTGAACTTGGAATTGTCGTCAGAGCCTTTGCCATAGCGACATAGGTTCCGTACTGAGCCTGAATTTGACACACTTTATCCGGCTTATTTTCGAGAAAGTTTATCAAAGCATGCCAAGGATCTTTGGAGTCTTCGACATTTAATTTGATTAAATCGTTGATTTGTTTTCGGTATGTTTGGGAGATGTCGTTGTAAATCGTTTTCCTGACTTCATAATCGGTTAAGGCATCTTCGATTTTCTCGTTTAATTCGGGATAAAGTCGAAGCAAGCATTTAACGTATGGCACAAGTTGACGGATATCCGAATCAGAGTCGCAGGTAACGATATCACCTTGAAGACATAATTGTTCCAATTTACGTTTTATCTTGTCTTGTAATCGATGAAAAATTTGATTGTAGTCAAAAATTCTATTCGGGATTATTTTCAATTGCTGGAAAAGTTGCAAAAACTTTAATTCCGAATCGGTGAAAACGCTGACGTGGCATTGATTTTTCCCAACGAGTTTCGCTTGATACCGAACTTTCAAATCTTTTTGCGCTTTTGAGTTAGGTCCATCGGTGTATGTTAAATATGCCGTCGTATCTTGCGGTTCAATTTTATTCACTGCTTCGGCAAATTGCCAAAAATTGCCAAATTCATCACCGAAAGATTTGTTTTGCCTTGTCCCCAATATTTGTCTTCCAATAACTTTCATACCAGTCCACAAAGTGGGTTCAATTTCGGGCCAGTCGACTACTTCAATATCATCTGATGATGGATTTTTCAATTTTGCTAAAAGACCTTCGAGGGCGTGAGACTGTTTTGTGTATTCAATAACATCTTCGGCGATATTAATTTCTGGAAAAATCCGGTATAATTTTCCAACATGTTTATTGCAACAGTTGACGATATTCGGTGATGAGATATGGTTGGTTATGTCCAGGCGATGTAGTTGGATCTTTCTATCAGCATATCGAACGTCAAAATCATTTTCCATCTTTGCCAGCATATTCTTGCAACCCGGGCTATCAAAAACTTCAGTGTGTGCGTGGTAACCTTTGTAAGTCTTGCTTGAATTTTCTTGGTTTCGAATGTTGATGAAAATTCCTTTTTCCAACTTCAAGTACTTGAGGGAAAATGTTGTCACTTGGGCTAACCAACCACCCAAGGAATGTCCGGTGAAATATATTTCGAATTGGACGTTGTACTCTTGCTCAATTGAAGCGGCAGCTTCGTAGACTAGGTGCGTAAACGTGCAAGCGGCGTTCATCTGTCTAACATATTGATTCCACACGACTCCCATTAAATCGGCTCGTATTGTATCCAAGTTATTGGTTCCTCTATGCGCTATGACAATTCCGCGACGCACTGGATGCCAAAATGCAGCACCAAAATATCCCCAGCTTAAATTCCAGAACGCTGAACTTCTAGCGGTTGTAAGAAGTTCCCAACCTTGAGGTAGTTGCAAACGTTCCTCGTAATCCTCATCAATATCCTCTTTATTTCGGTCCGGGTCTTTGTAGGCACTGTCGGCGAATTGCCCTAGCGTGTAACGGTCCAGGAAAGGCAATACGCTCTGCAGCTGTTTTTCTTTGGTCCTTGTTTCTTTTGGTGTTTTAGTTTTGAGGTCGTTTAGAAAATGTTTGTTGCTGAATTCTAAGCTATCCTCTACAGTTAATTTGCCTGAGACTTCTTGAAAAGCTAATTTGTCAATTTCATTTTCCGCGTTTGAAACTGTCCCTGTTATAGAAACCAGATTCAATATTCAATATATTTAAAATAAAACCATGGTCATTTAACCTAGACGGTCATAGCAACTCCGAATGACTCCCTAAAAATATGATTGCCTTCTTCGAAGTGGGGAATAATCGGTGGGTTGCGACGGTTGCGATTGATTAAATTTTTAACATGATATAATGTAAGCCTTGGTCTTCTTATATAAAGCTCGTGTTCCCTCATTACACAGGTAGGTAGGAACAAATCAGAACTCTTACAAGCGAGGGTGGAGCTAAAACTATTCTTTGCTAATCTTAGAGCGTCAGTCAATTCTACCTCTCGACTATGGGAGCATCTAGGCCTAGAAACCAGATTCAATATTGAAATTAAAATAAAACCATGGTCATTTAATCTAGACGGTCATAGCAACTCGGAAAGGCTCCCTGAAAATACGATTGCCTTTTTCGGATTGAGGAATTATCGGTGGGTTGCTATTGGTTGAATTTTCAACATGAGATGTAAGCCTTGGTCTCCCTACGAATCTCGTGTTCTCTCATAACACATGCAGGTAGGAACTATCAGTACTCGTTCACGCGAGGGTGGAGCTAAAATCAGCCTTTGCTAAACATTCGGAGCAAAGTCATTAAACCGAATCACATGCGCCATAAATAGTTCCCTCACCATTACTCTATTAGCGTTTAACTATTTGGCAAGACGCGCAAGTGGAGTTTTGTCCTACCTCAAGAGGAGGGTTGTGGGTTGATTTCTGTGGATTTAGTGCCAAACAATTATAGAATTCAACTTACGGTGCGATAATAATTAGGTAAAGCAAACAAAAAGGGTGAGCCTGGGAAGAATGACGTTACATAACTAAAGTATTAACAGGATACAGAGTGCCATCCTTCCATTATCCCCTTCTGCTAAAATGTAAGTGGAGAGACCTTCCTACCCTCACCATTGTAAGCGACAGTTTTCGCACTATGACCATCTAGCTTAAAGGACTATGCAAATACATTCGGAGCGTATTATAAATTATCCTACCTGGCCCTGCCATTGTAGAATTTCTTAAATTTCCGCAGAAACTCGAAAACGAAACACAGCAAGCTTATGTTATAATTTCACACTAAAAAATAAGAATGTAAAACTAAAAGTGAAAAACATGTTCCTATTTAAAATACCATTGAAATCACTCACGTGACGTGGAATTATTCAATCCAAATTCTTCATCCGCCATTAATGGTGTGCAATTTCTATTGGTTAAGAACTTGGCATCAACATGACGTCGTTAATTGTAAATCATGTTTCAAATACCGAAATCTAAACTTACTTTTTATCTTGCTAAGCCTTTTCACGAACAATATCCGGAATCTTGAACATCACGCGTTCAGATTAGCGAAAGAACAGCGCAGATTAAAAGAACTTTTAACTATCAGTACAATGTTCTTACTGAACGATCTACATCTATTTCAACTAATTTTAAGCAATTAAACTAAGTATTCCGAATTTAGGGTTAATTTCCGTTAACAAGACTATGGACACGACTGAACTAATTTAATCTTTCAAAGTCCTTATCAGCTTGCCAAACCTCACTTTCATTGTGAAATAAAATCAGCTGAGGTTTGTCACGCGGTGAAACTTACCTTAAAAGGTACAAAAGAAGATAAAACTATAATTTGGTTTTATCACGAGGAGATAGCAACGGCCTAATCCAATTAAAAAGAACAATGAATGTATTGTAACTAAGGCAAAAAAAAAATAATTGTCTTTGACATTTGAAAAAGTATGGCACAAGTTGCTAGCGATTCCCATGAATAGCAAACAAAAGCAAACTTGACTGTTACACTTATTGTTGTTATGTTTCTTAAAATATTGCAATAAATATAGAATTAATATTATTTATTTAAAATTTAAATGTTGTACAGAAACAAGGATGGTTAAGTATGGAGCGGGAATATGACGTCATAAAACATTAATCAAAGGATAATTAAGAATGGGGTGGAATTGAATAAGTCCTGTCGTATAACGAGATGACTTTATAGAAATAAAGAACTTATTCCAATTCAACAGATTGGGGCCGATTCCCTTTAAATCGGCTGTTAGTACGGTAAAGTTGGTTATATTGAAATTCCTTTATGGGATATGACGATTTTGCGCCAAAATATCCCCCACCTTGTATTTATGAAGGCCCTGTTCCTTGCGGTTGTAAGACTTGCATAGGTTCTTGGTATTTATTTCCTTGTCTTCCTCAACCCTTTTTGCGAATTGAGCAAGTATGTACGCATCCAGTCCATTGTCCAACCGTTCTTCGCTAGTCTTTGTTTCTTTAATCCTTCGAGATTTAAGGTTTTCGAGAAAATCGAAGTTTCTTAACACTAAGCATTTGTCTAAAATTAATTTCTCATTTTCGGGTGGTGGAATGGGATGGGATTTTCCGCCTTTAAATCTAACGCTGATAATGAAATATATCGGGCAAAAGTAAAACACAATTCACAGTGACAATTGTACCTTACTAGTACAATTAAATGCAATGCTTAATCTTACTATTATATTCCATATCCTTTTAAAATACACGAACGAAAAATATCACCACCTCACCACAATCCTCTCCCATTCACTCTCCCTTCAATGACGAACGAAAAATTTCTTACTACCAAAGGCGGTACTCTTTCACGACGGCGCCAACAACAGGGCAGGTCAAACTAATACCCACATCGTAGATGTACATAATACGATGTGGATAAAAAACCTACAGTCGCTAAAATTTCAACAACTTTCCAATTGATCTATGTCCTAAAAGTTCAGTAACCAAACTTATGACCTTTTAACTACAACACCCGTAACATTTCTCGGAATTTAATTAATTAACTTTCACTCATTTTCCACAATTCTGAAACATCAACAAGATTTTAGAACAAACAAATTTAATTACCGTCTAAAGGACGCCCGATATTTCAATCCAATTAAAATTGCAAATTAAATAATCAGAGAAATAAAACAATCTAAAAAATACTTACGGCGCAACAAACACAGTTCGCCTGTCCCGTTGAACCACGCAAAACTGATCAAACCGTTAATGACTTCATCGGACGCTCGACGAGACAAAGAAAATGAACTACACCGAGAGCGGCTGCAAATGGACTTTGAAGTTTATCTTCAAGATATTCTTTATTCTTAAAGTGCACTAAACGCCAACTGACATTGTTGTACAATTAAGCGTTAGTCGTTGAAGGAAAAAGGAGGTTTACTTGGGTGGTGACAGAAGGGGGGTGTATGGGGTCAAGTCACCACCGGGAGGGACAGACGGCACTGCCACCATGTGTCGTATCCCTCCAAACATTGTCGCCCAGAAGTTTGGCTTACAGGAGCGCGTAACACTCCCCGCCGTATTCTGCAGGCTTAGCCTTCCGCGCCCACTTGGATTCTCGTCGCTCATTGGTCCATAGAGGACTGAATTCTGGCTTTTGATTGGCGGCTTAGGTTTCGAGACGAAATTGGATTCTGGGCTGAGATTGGAGGTTCATGCAAGCAAGGAAAGATAGTGGTTCAGTTCAGTTAACTTTTCAATTGACACTGAACGTACGGTGTAATGTCAGCATTTTGTGTCGGTTATCGTCAAAGGTCAGTGCAATAACCTTTAACCTCTATGTTTAGGTTCTTTACGCCATCTATTTCGTGAACCTTCAAATAGCAGACTATTTTCCCCAATTCCCACATGTTTTGGGTTAGTGTACTGTATCTGGGTAACATAACTCTGGAATGGAAGTTTATTCAAGTATTTAATGTGTAACGATAGTGTACTTTATGGTAGACGAAGTATAATTTTACATTTTAATAATATAACTTCACAATCTTTACTAAAATATAGCATTGTAACAGGGGTTAATTCTGGTCGTCAAAAACCTTGTAGCAGAGGGGTTTTATCATTGAAAGGGGCGTGTGTAGCTGAACCATGCAAGGCTATCTAAAATATATTGTGCGCAATACACTGGTTAGGCTTTGGAGAGCCTATTTGTCTTTATGAAAGAGAGATTCCAATGCACAGAAATTGAAGACGTAACTGTTCTGATATACCATTCAGTTCACGGGTAGCATGTATCATGTCACCAAGTAATAAGCTGAGAAAAACGAGCGTAAAAACGCTGCTGTAGGTTGAAGAAGCATAAAACAATAGATTTTAGTTTTACTTCCCGGGTTTCATTTTGGCATTTGTAATTTCTGTTACTCCTGGATGAGTACTAATTGTTGGTATCGAATACCTCTATCGAATATCAATACAAGTACTTGTACCAATAATAAGTGATAAATATCGTGAAGATTACCAATTACATGAATGACATTCGACATATAAATGCTCGAACGAAAGGACACCATTAAGACTTCACCCTGTTTCGATAGCGTCGCACACTCTATGGTATAACCTTGAATGAAACGTATCTTATTGATTGCGTTAAACTTATTTTGGCTTTTCAACTAACGATTTAACTGACGTTGTAGCTTCTCTAGTTTCACATATAAAGGCGACACACTTCTATATTAGGCAAACTTACACTCTACTATCACTTAAATCTAAGATTTGCCTAAATGGTCAATTAGGCAAACGAAAAAGTCGAAACAGGAAGCCTCTTGTAATATGTCGGCTTCAATCAGTTTTATTCATACTTTCTACCAAAACTCTAATTTAAAATTATAATAAATTTATACAGAACGATATTTCAGAACATATAGCTTTATTTTGTACAGTTTATGAAGAAACGTTGTCGCTACTCTCATGACAAGAGAGCAAATTTTTGCCGTTGTCATATAATTGCTTATTTATAACATTGTACATCCAAATGTACCTTCAAACATTGTCTCTTATCTTTTTACACAACCAGGCTGATGTTACTTCATTTGGGTGACATTAAGTAGCAGCAAATCCTGTATATAGATAGTTTACACAAATGGAGCATTAATGAACCTTACACCTGAAGGCCGGGCTGCATGGAGGACAAAAAGAGACGGGTTTCTGTCCTCCTGGTGTAAATGGTATGATTCCTCCAGATGTGCAAATCCTGTATATTAAGATCAAACTTTTAAGAAGCCTTAAAACATTATTAAGTTTTTGTAATATTTTCTAAATAAAGTGGTTAATACATGGTATTTGATGTTAATTATAACAATTTCAAGTTTGTATTATAGATTGAAGCGTGGACGTCATCAATATTGACAGTAGTAGCCCATTCGTGTGACACTGTCAATTATACCACTGTTTTATTCCAAATCTTTAGCACAACAAAAACTCATTCACATTTATATTGTTAGACACATCAGTAACCATATTTACCAGTTGAACGTACTGCAACATTTACTTTTGAACCCATCTATCATAATGTATTTCTTTGATTATATCACACGTACAGTCAATGGTATCCCATAGGGGTAGGATTGCCTATGGGGCTGTGATACTTTGAATGGTTATACTAAATGACGTTTTTGTCTCATTACCCTTGAGTGAACCCACTTCAGCATATCAGTAGGATGTTATTATATACTATAATTAACATTCTATATTGCATTAATTATATAACTATTATGAGAATTGAATGGCTTTAATAATGGTCAGTTGGCTCATTCGATGCTCATTTTATTTAATAACGACGCAGAACGATAAATGAAGTCACATTAATGATTAAACTTACATAACACCTAAGCCTTGGTTGAAATAATTTTCGATCACGAGCTGAAACGTCTTACACTATAAATGAACGTTTACTTTTATTCAACTATATTGTCACAGATAATTTGCAAATGATAAAATAAAAGCATACCCGTCCAATGCGACGATTTAAGTAAATCTCTCTTCTTCAAATAAGCATCCGTACTTAGCAAAATATTAACCGTACCGGTGTACCCAAGTCGCCTCTAACACTGATGAAGTGTAGTCTGCTACGTTCAGCATCAGAAACAAAAGCAAAAGCACCGGTGAGTTAACCGGTTGATTACGCTGAACGATTTACCAATCGAAAAACCGAATTTCAAATTTGGTGGACATCCGCAATTTAATTTCGTCTTGAAAGTCGAAACCTAAGCCGCCAATAAGAAGCCAGAATCCAGTTCCTTTACGGACCAATGAGCGACGAGAATCCAAGTGGGCGCGGAAGGCTAAGCCTGCAGAATACGGCGGCCGACAAATTCAAGATAATTAGGTACACGTGGCTTTGTGGCGCCACACGAGCGCCCGGGGTTAAAGTTCACAACAGAGAGATAGCGCCCTGATTTTTTAGAATGGTTAAAAAATAATTGCGTGAGATTAAAATTATTCTTTGGAAATCTCCCGTTGTTATTCGGAATATGGGGAGGAATTAGGTCAAAGAATAATAATGCCAAATATTGTTTTTTTTTTGTTCAAGGTTACCAAAGGTCAGGGAAAAATCCGGTAAAGGGTTCAACACGTCACGTGCTGCAAGAAAAAGCCTGAAAATAAATGCCAGAAACGATTCAAATTGATATAAATTTATTAATGAAACATTTTGCGTAATTAATTTTCGTTTGTTAATATTGATTACAATTTAACCGAAAAAAGAGTACAAAAGTAAATATGAACTAGATATAGACGCGTACAGTTTCGATTGTGTATTAATTGTTAAAGAAAACCGTAAAAGAAAATTTTCAATCAACTGTTTCACGTAAACAATATTTGAAAGCAAGAATTTAATCAAAGTAGAATTTATTTTCGATTAACCTTGACTATATTAAGATTAATTAATTTTTATATAATAAAATTAATATAAAAAATTTAAATTTATATATTTGTGATTGTAGCATTAGTTAACAAGGTGAATTTAAAAAGATAGTATAGCGTTATGAAGAAATCATTAAATTTTGTATTGAAATATTTAAAGCCCATATTAAAATAAAAATAAAGCATTGTATATAATAAAAATGATAGTACCAATTAAATAACAAAATTAACTTTCGTATTCAATTTTTGATTTTAGAATTTAATACCAAAAAGAATAGTCGAGGGGCTAGTCACTTGAGTAATCAGGTGTACAAAACCGCCGAAATCGATTACTTGATTTCTAGAATTCTAAGAAAATCATAAGTAATCATAATCAATTTTGTGAGTAATCAGAAATCTCCGATAATCACTGGAAATCACATGGAATATAGAGAGAATCAGAAATAATCACATAATTTCCTAGTAATCTTTTGTAATCATCTCGGTAATCACATATTTCGTCAAATAATCACGCATAATCAATCGAGGAATTCGAAAATCCAAAATAAAAATCGTAATCAGTTGAAATGGAGTAATCAGTGGAATTCAAATAGTAATCACGAGTAATCAGTGGAATTCAAATAGTAATCACGAGTAATCAGTGGAATTCAAATAGTAATCACGAGTAATCAGTGGAATTCAAATAGTAATCACGAGTAATCAGTGGAATTCAAATAGTAATCACGAGTAATCACGAGTAATCAGTGGAATTCAAATAGTAATCACGAGTAATCAGTGGAATTCAAATAGTAATCACGAGTAATCAGTGGAATTCAAATAGTAATCACGAGTAATCAGTGGAATTCAAATAGTAATCACGAGTAATCAGTGGAATTCAAAAAGTAATCACGAGTAATCAGTGGAATTCAAATAGTAATCACGAGTAATCAGTGGAATTCAAATAGTAATCACGAGTAATCAGTGGAATTCAAGTAGTAATCTCGAGTAATCTGCGGCAATAACGGGAAATCATTGTAAAGATTATGGAAATCACATAAAATAATCGTAATCACGGAAATCAAGAAATTCATTCAGTAATCAACGTAATTCACATAAAAATTCAGAAATCAGAAATCAGGTGTACAAAATTTTGGAGAATGACTAACCCCTCGAGAATAGTACATAAATCAAAAAAATTAAGTCGATATTCGTGTTGTTGAAAATTTCCAGTAAAAACTGAGGTAAATGTACAAAAAAGAAAAATAAGGTTGGCATGGAGCCCAGAGAAAAATCATTGAATGAAAGGACAGGTTAAAGGTCGAACAAATAAAAACAACCTATTATAGCTTAAAATCCAACCAGTTCGAGTTCGACCACCCCAAAAATTATAAAGAAAAGAAAAAACCTGTACCCCTTTTACCCGAGGTAGCTCAATGCAGGTGTTTATAGAAATAGCCAACCGAGCCTTCTTTTATTAAAATGACCGAGAAAAAGGTCACTGATCACTCGATACTTGGACACTCTCAAGGAGAGAGAACCGCGTGTTCAGTCGGAAAAATAAAATAAAAACTTTGGAAAAAACTTGCATCTTCATTTAGTTTAGTTAGGAAGATTGCCTTAGAAAAACTTAGAAAAAAAACTTGGAAAAACTTAGCCAAAACTCAAAATAATTTAGATTTCAAAAAACAAAAACCTTTAGAAAAATTAATAAAAAGGCGCGAGATTTTTTCAGTCGGTTAAGTGAACCTTTAAAATATCAGCACCGCTCTCCCAAGTAAGAACTATTCCGTTTCACGGCGAGAACAGAAAAATATCTCGTTAAAAAACAGATGCACGGCGTCTTAAATAGTCCAAGCAAAAGCTACCCAGATTGATAACATTTTAACGCCTTACTCCCAAATAATCTTTGGTATTGTGAATAGTTTTATCTAAAGAATATTTTAGACACCCTACTCAGTCTTCATAGTAGTTCTCGAATTTAGGTACGTGGTAAATCGGTTCTTTAGGCGGAAGGATTGTATGGATCCGAAGGAGCCGCGTTACTGAACTATTTCCCTCCGCGTAAGGGGAGGTAACGGAGGTTCTTTCCTAAGAGCTTAGAGAATATCATGTAGCTCCCCCAGGCGCGTGTTACGTACTTCATGTGTAAAGCCTAATCGGCTTCTGGCTATAGTAATACATTTGAAGGGTTCGACGGATGGTTTTTGTTACTAGTGTGTTAAAAGGCCCTCTGGCCCTGTAAAGTCATAAAAATTCGGAGTGACGAATTTTGGGGATCGCTCGCTTGGTAACAATAATAGGGGGTAAAACTTGAACTTTGTGTTAAAACTAACAGAAGCAAAGCATGAAAATAGATCGTATTGGACTCTTGATGTAGAAGGAATGCTTGTTACCATCGGACATTATAGAACGCAAACCGACTCTGCCGAGAGAGGTTGTAAAAGAAAGACTTAGAAACTTTAGATAAACGGACGTGTTTTTAAGGAAAATTGTTGTAAAGATATGTTGATTTAAATAAGACTTAATAAGACAATACAGTAATTAAAGAAAATATTGATGATTGCATTTGGAGCTTCTTCGTTATTGACATAAAGACATACAAATAAGTTAGGGATTTAGATCGGTGTTTCAGTCCGCCGATGTGATATCAGGAGGTATCACAAACACTTATGTTGGGATGGAAGTCGCAACACCTCGTCTTAGTTTAAAAAGAAACAAGAAGAACAATATTGTGGAAAAGGTGTCAATAAACAAAACTAATTAGGAATAATTTGGAATAAGTAGCAATATTTAGGGGTAAAAATATATCGAATTTAGTAATATTTTGGAGAAGGTAGAAATTTATTCAGTTGATAATATCAAAAACAGGCGCGCATTTAGCCGCTCATAAAAAACACGAACCAGTGAAAACTATAACGAAAATTTCAGACAACATAACAGATTATAACTTAAAAGGACGGCTGCTTTTTAAGAATATAAAAGGAATTAAATATTAACAAGTTGGGAAAACCAAAATATTACCTCTCCGTGTCGAGAAGATTATATAACCTTAGGTGACGTCGACCTTTTTGCGCCTTGATAGATATAGGAGGTAATGAATGAAATATATCACAATGCACGGGCCTTGATAGATATAGGAGGCAATGAAGGAAATATATCGCATGCACGGGCCTTGGTAGATATAGGAGGCAATGATAATCTCTCGCTTTGCACGAGAGGTTTATCTTTAATATTTAAATAAATATAACTATTTTTCATTATTTTAATCCTCAATAATTAACATTAATAATAGTTAAATCGTTTAAAATAAAGTTATACCTATTATCATCTCAAACTTTGCTAATATTGACGTTTAAAGTGAAGGTTACCCCTCTTGCCACTTTCTTCAAATTTTGGGGTATATATACGATTCGTTTTAATTATAATAGCACAGACCACTAATATAGGGACAGTCATCTTAATAGGAGGCTAGGTTAGAATAGAGCAACGCCTGATTGCAGCGCCGCGGTGGCGACTTTGGAATATTTCGAACTCTAACAGATGCACGTACCTCTAAACAGTAGTAAACACGGTTATGTAGGCTGTGATTTAGGTCAGGTCTTGCCTCAATGAACTCAAACTAATATGAGCCTCAAGGATGAACATTAGAATCAAATTAAGCGAAGGAGGATTATAATTAAATAATTATATTAAGGTGAGTTAAAAGTTATTATTATTTTCAAATTTACATAGATGTTGAACGAGTAATAAACATATTATGAAAGCTTCATGGTGTGATATATAGTTAAGCCTTGGCTAAAATTACATGACACAGGGTACGATAATTTCACGCTTTCGACGCGAGGTGGCGGTTGCTACGCGTTGCCATATGTAAACTGGCGATTACCATTGAGTTTACTGTCCCTATATTAGTGGTCTGAGATAATAGTAAGGAAAAAGCGCAATTGCGAAACCTCTGGTGGTCGATCCCACCTTATGGAGGCTAGACGTTTCTCGTAACCCTAGCTGATCGCCGCGTATATCCTAAAACCAAACGATGATAATGGAGTAGAAGCCAATGATACAGATTGGTGTCTATGTGGAATAGACGGAAGACCAGTGGATGGTGGTGTTAGAAGCCAGTGTAAGTGCAGACTGGTGTCAATGTGGGATTGACAAAGAATAGAAGATTGTGGTGGTGGAAACCAGAAAAGTACCAGACTGGTGTTCATATGGGATGGACTGGATGGACGAAGACCAAACATGGTGGTGTGAGAACTCAAGTATAGAGTAGCCAACGGAGAGAAATACAATTTTCCAAATTTCTGTGAACTGTCAATGCGGTCCGGAAATTGGGAACACGTTTGCTCCGATACGCAAACTGCGAACGCGGTCACGTGGGTGTAACAACGGACAGACAGACAGACACACAGACACACACACAGACACACCCACACAGACACGGCCGTTACAGAACCTCTCCTGGACTACGTCACACGGAGAGGTAAAAACTAGAATAAATTATCTCTTATTACAATATAATTAGTGCATTTAATTAGTCTTAAAAACTATCAAGGACTACTACGCCATCCGCTATTGCAGTAGTGGCGTCTGCTAAATCGAACCTCTTACCCCTTACCTCTCTCAGCCTGTGAAAATTCAACCCATCCCGTAGGGGCAAGTGGTTCGGGCTAGCAGACGCCACTAAACCAATGCCGGATGGCGACATAGTAGTCCTTGATACTTTTTAAGTCAAATTAAATGTACTAATTATCATATTGGAATAAGAGATAATTTTTTATTTTAATTTTAATTCCTTTCATATTTAGAAAAAGAAAGCCGTTCTTTTAATTAAGGTATAATCATTTATGTTACTGGAACTTTTCCTTCAACAAGGTCTCGCTAAAATCTTGAAGGAACATTGCAGTATTGAAACTCGATCTCTCGACGAAGTTAATCGCTTCGAATCTTAGTTCCGTGAAAACCGGGCTTAAGAGTATACTAAAGTGAATGCTTTCACAGCGGTAGTGTCTCGTACAATTTAATACCAAGTTGGGGTGAGACGGATTATCCACAGCAAGGGGACAGACTATAGCCCTCTTTCAGATCCCATTCAGACATAGGAACATAATAGTCGATGATCAGTTTATGATATCGTGCAGTTTTCTCTACTTGACAGACGACAATTATAATCATTTTATCCGACAGGTATTACATATAATTTTTAGTACCCGACAAGCATTTTTCCGCTGAATTTTTATACCCGGATACCCGATAACAGAATTCGGGTACCCGACACCATAACCCTATAAGCAAAGTTTATGAGTACCCGAATTCAGTTCGAAAACCGAAAATCACAATAGAGCTATTTCAGAGGGGATAATGGCTACGTCACCAATGCTATTTGCCCATAGAGAAAACCCTCACAAAATGTCCGCCCCTACACTCAAAGGCAGGCCCAATTTTCGTAGCAGACGAAATTTTTCCCCCACTGAAATAGCTCTATACCCGCACTGCCCCATTTATATTTTTATTTGAAATTTTGAAATAGCTAAAGTTATTTTGAAGTATTCATTACAGTCATATTGCCGCTCCTGGATAGGGCCGGGAGGGGTCTACGAACACCTAGTGCCTAGGGGCCCCCGAGGGTGTTAATCCGGCACTGCTTCCATTTTTTGAATCATCAATATCAGGTAGACGAAAAGGCTTGTGGGCCCCTTGAAAATTTAAAAAATTGCGGACCCTCCTCAAGACACTATACACGCGTCTCGGGCCCGGGAAAATTTCCCCCGCTCCCGACGGCCCTGATCCATATACCTACTAAGCAGTTCCACTACATCATCATGTTTACGTCGACGAGCTATCTTTAATGGCGTTTTTCCCTTTTTATTTTTTAACTGAGGATTAGCGCTGCGTTCTAGTAAAAATTTCATGACATCAACGCGGCCCCCATAAGCGGCACGGTGCAATGGCGTTTCACCGCTGTTACTCGTTAAATCGTAATTACCGCCGTGTTCTAGCAACAATTTCACGACATCAACGTGGCCCCCTTCAGCGGCAATGTGCATTGGCGTTTCACCCTTGATATTCTTTAAATCGAAATTAGCGCCGCGTTCTATTAACAATTTGACGATATCAACGCGGCCCCAATAAACGGCAATGTGCATTGGCGTTTCACCAATGTCATTCTTTGAATCATAATTAGCGCCACGTTCTATTAACAATTTCACGACATCAACGCGACCCCTTAAAGCGGCACAGTGCATTGGCGTGTCACCGTCGTCATTTTTTAAATCGTAATTAGCCCCGCGTTCTATTAACAATTTCACGACATCAACGCGGCCCCCAAAAGCGGCACGGTACATAGGCGTTTCACCGTCGTCATTCTTTAAATCGTAATTAGCCCCGCGTTCTATTAACAATTTCACGACATCAACGTGGTCCCCATAAGTGGCAAGGTGCATTGGCGTTTCACCCCTGTCGCTCTTTAAATCGGGATAAGCGCCATGGTCTATTAACAATTTCACGACATCAACGCGACCCCCATAAGCGGCACAGTGCATTGGCGTTTCACCGTCGTCATTTTTTAAATCGCAGTTAGCGCCACGTTCTATTAAAAATTTCAGGACATCAACGTGGCCCCCATCAGCAGCACGGTGCATTGGCGTTTCACCCCAGTCATTCTTTAAATCGCAATTAGCGCTACGTTCCATTAAAAATTTCAGGACATCAACGTGGCCCCCATAAGCGGCATAGTGCATTGAGGTTACACCGATGTCACTCTTTAAATCGCAATTAGTGCCGCGTTCTAGTAACAATTTCACGACATCAACGTGGCCCCCTTCAGCGGCCCAGAGCATTAGCGTTTTACCCGTGTCTTTCTTTAAATCGTAATTAGCCCCGCGTTCTAGTAACAATTTCACGACATCAACGTGGCCCTCTTCAGCGGCCCAGTGCATTAGCGTTGCACCCCTGTTAGTCTTTACATCGTAATTAGCTCCGCGTTCTATTAACAATTTCACGACATCAACGTGGCCCCCTTCAGCGGCCCAGTGCATTAGCGTTGCACCCCTGTTAGTCTTTAAATCGTAATTAGCTCCGCGTTCTAGTAAGAATTTCAGGACATCAACGTGGCCATCTTCAGCGGCAAGGTGCATTGGCGTTGCACCCCTGTTAGTCTTTAAATCGTAATTAGCCCCGCGTTCTATTAACAATTTCACGACATCAACGTGACCCTTTTTAGCGGTACGGTGCATTGGCGTTTCACCCCTGTTAGTCTTTACATCGTAATTAGCTCCGAGTTCTATTAACAATTTCACGACATCAACGCGGCCCTTATCAGCGGCAATGTGCATTGGCGTTTGACCGTCGTCAGTCTTTACATCGTAATTAGCTCCGCTTTCTAGTAAGAATTTCAGGACATCAACGTGGCCATCTTCAGTGGCAAGGTGCATTGGCGTTGCACCCCTGTTAGTCTTTACATCGTAATTAGCTCCGCGTTCTATTAACAATTTCACGATATCAACGTGACCCCTTTTAGCGGCACGGTGCATTGGCGTTGCACCCCTGTTAGTCTTTACATCGTAATTAGCTCCGCGTTCTATTAACAATTTCACGACATCAACGCGGCCCTTATCAGCGGCAATGTGCATTGGCGTTTGACCGTCGTCAGTCTTTACATCGTAATTAGCTCCGCCTTCTAGTAAGAATTTTAGGACATCAACGCGGCCCCAATAAACGGCAATGTGCATTGGCGTTTCACCAATGTCATTCTTTAAATCGTAATCAGCACCGCATTCTATTAGCAATTTCACGACATCAACGGAGCCCCATACAGCGGCACGATGCATTGGCGTTTCACCTCTGTCAGTCTTTAAATCGTAATTAGCCCCGCGTTCTATAAATAATTTCACGACATCAACGGAGCCCCATTCAGCAGCACTGTGCATTGGCGTTTCACCTCTGTCAGTCTTTAAATCGTAATTAGCGCCGCTTTCTATTAACAATTTCACGACATCAACGCGGCGCCCATAAGCGGCACGGTGCATTGGCGTTTCACCGTCTTCATTCTTTAAATCATAATTAGCGCCGCTTTCTATTAACAATTTCACGACATCAACGCAGCCCCATACAGCGGCACGGTGCATTGGCGTTTCACCCGTGTCAGTCTTTACATCGTAATTAGCTCCGCGTTCTAGAAACAATTTCACGACATCAACGGAGCCCCATTCAGCAGCACTGTGCATTGGCGTTTCACCGTCTTCATTCTTTAAATCGTAATTAGCGCCGCTTTCTATTAACAATTTCACGACATCAACGTGGCCCCCAAAAGCGGCACGGTGCATTGGCGTTACACCACTGTTACTCTTTAAATCGTAGTTAGCGCCGCGTTCTAGTAAGAGTTTCGCGACGTCAATTTGACCCTGGGATGAAACAAGGTGTAAAGGGGTCTCTTTATCCTCAGAGTCTCCACAGTTCACGTCAGCACCGGCATTTATTAAAAGTTCTGCATCTTTAACGCGGTTGTTTGAAGAGGCAGGGTGTTTTCCAGTCATGTCTACTTAAAAAAAAGCATGCATAACTAATCACGCACCGAAGTATAGCCAAGGTCAGGAGTTCATAATAACCCCCTTGTTATTTAACTGAACCGCAGAATTCTCACTCACACCATGGCCAACTATGGCTGCGTTAACTAACACTCATCAGGAAAAACATCAATGTTTGGGAAAATGAAATATTTTTTCTTTTGATAACGTTATGGCAGAGGCTTAACTAATAAAACCGAACTTTTACTATTTATCAACTAAATCAAAACGCCTACCTCTTGAAATTCTGTCATAGTCCTTTTTTTTTACCGAAATAATATTTGTCAATTCTTCATTATTTAAGATTGCGGGAGATTGGGATGTAGTTCCCTCCATTTTTTTTGTCACGGCGCAAAATGACGAAATTTACGTCATGAATCCGATGCTCATTGAAAACCTCCTCTCACATCTGATTTTTCTGATGGCCATCCAATGAGCATCGTGACGTCACGCCCAAAGACGCGAAAAACCGTTCAGTAAGACATCGATGTCATCTTTTAGTCATCGATGTTTTTGATGCCCGTTACCGAAAGCAGCCTTAGATAACCTTCTTTCGGCGGTAGAAGGCCTGCCAGCTTTACCCGAGCCCCGTGTTAAAAACGACTTGCAAAAGCGCCTCTTGTTCCGACTATCGCCGTTAGGTGCGCTACCAACCCAGTTTTCCACGTAATGCTTTTTCCATGGATATATATACTCTATTACAGCATCGGTTGTCAGCAGGCGCAAAGCTAGGTGTCAATGTAACGTAGCTTTGTACGTGCTGTCAAGAGACTAAAAACCACAGGATCTTCAGGATTTAAAATGTTCGCGAGTATTTCGCTCGAGTGCAGGGACCTCTTGGCCCTAGTTTCAAATACGTGTGAAATTGCCTACAGCCTACTACCGTCTCTTGTCAGTACGCACAAAGCTAGGTTACAAAGAGACCTAGCTTTGCGCGTGCTTACAACCGATGCTGTAACAGAGTATATATGGAATAAGCTGTCTTTCGAGATCGGAAGTTGCCTATCCTATAGCGTGAAAACAAATTTCCTCACGCGCATTCTTTATCCATGATTTTAATGTAAACTTCCTTCTGACCAAGGCCTAATTCTAGACGGCGCATTTCTCCGCCTTAAAAAGAACTCCAATTTCGAATGTTGATTATTCGTCAAATAACGGACAAAGAATTATGAAATAGGTCTCAAAATATAAATTGTAACTTACTTCGGCCACAATAAAAATCGGTAAATATATTAAAAACGCACTAAAACCGAGACCACTTTCGAATTTTTATCCATAGAAAAAGCATTACGAGGGAAACCTGGGTTGGTAGGCTGGTAGCTCCATGCTCACCTAACAGCGAAAGTCGAAACTAGGGGCGATTTTGCTACTCGTTTCTTAAAATGGGGCTCGAGTAAATCTGGCAGGCCTTCTACCACCGGTAATCTATCACAACATAACATTAATGACGATCGTTTAAATGTTTTGTATAAAACTAGAAACCATCGAAAAGCCAACTTCTTAACCAAGACTAAATTTCCACCGCGCCGACAGACTCAGACGCGAGCCATTTTCGCTCCCAAAATCACAAGATAAAAATATTGCTAAACCGGAAGTAAGTAAGTTAATGCGCGTGGGCGAAGAAATTGGGGTAACTATTTCTTTGGGAGTTAAGCGGTGTATGAATCCGCTGAGCTTTACGGCGAAACTTTGTTGTTACGGGCTTTTTAACTAGTTTCATCCTTATTATGAACTCCTGCCAAAGTTTATAGTTAGTTGGGGAATCATTGCATTTTAAACGGCTAATAATACTTCATGAGAAAGATTAAAGCAAATATGAAACTTTAAATTATTAATAACGAAGTGAAGTTGTGTTTTCACGAAAAATTAGAAGCGACACGGAGAATATTTTTGTCCAAGTCTACACTAAGTAACAATGGTAAGAAGTGAGCGAGTACTGAGTACTCTAGTAAGCGTGGAACCATAAAGATTAGTCGTGTCGCATCTAAATTTGGGATATCAACTTGCCACAAACCCAGTTTTCGGTTAACTGGTTTTTAAAAAGGCCGGTTTAACCGATCCAAAAAAAAAATGACAAAAACAGAAGCACGTAGCAGTGTGAGGAGTAACGAAACACTGAAGCTTTTTTTACCCTTCAGAAATCATGCAAACAAACTGACGTCGCTGACTCACTGCGTCATTACAAAGTGGTGGACATAAAATTCAAGTGATTGAAACGTGAATAGTGATGCTAGAGAACAACGGAAAACGGGCCTTTTTTCAATTTTATAAACTCGAAAAGAAAGAATCATTTTGATTTTAACCAAAGAATTGAAAAACCAAAAAGTCGGTGCTCCGGATTTGAAAAACAGTTTTCGGTTAAATCGGGCTGTTTTTGATATCCCTAATATAAATATTGGTGTCTTTAAATATAAGGATATAAAATTCAGTAAAAACAATCAGTAGATAATATAGTTTAGTCTTATAACCAACTATATAAGAGAGAATTTCTGTATTATTAATTTTGGCAAGAAATAAATTACCGATGAAAGAACAATGCATTTTAATGAATGCAGAAACAAATAAAAACATTGAAACTTACCTATATCAGGCCTTGTTTCAACATCGGCATCATTCTGCATAAGACTAAATTTGCATGCTACATACAATGGACTAAATCTGTCACACTCTAGTGGATTGACGTCACTTCCGGCTTCTAATAGCTTTTTGACGATTTCAGTATAGCCAAACCGACAAGCCAAGTACAAAGGCGAAAAGAATCCACGGGAGCCATCAGATTCCCACCGTTCAACTTTTTCGTTTTGTCTTTCCCGATACTGAACTAAAAGCTTTAACAGACTTTGGTTATCTTTGGATAAAATGTCGATCAAGTTGCTAAGTGTATCAAGATGACCTTCGCGGATTAGTACGTGTAGAATGGTTTCTTTCGAGGCATTGTAGCACTTTTTTCGGGGATAATTCTTTTGTAAGAATTCGACGTAACTTCGTAAAATCCTCTCAGTTTCCTCCGAATTTTTGGCATTTCGAATGAGAAAATCAAAGAAGGTTCGAACCACTGAAAATTCCGCTTTTAACATTATTTCTCGAGTCAAAATTGACAATTTATTCCAGGCGCCTTCGTTTCTGTTCGTATCTTTAGCTAGATACAAAAGGTGATCCACAACGAAATATTCAGCAAAGGTTCGATGTATAAACGTCAGATTTCCGATATAAATTCCTGCATATAAAAGTGAATCCTCAAGTAGATCTTCGTCTTCAAGTTCGGGGTAATTCAATTTTTCATATACGTTTTCAGACAGTAAAAGTTGAAGAGCGTATTGTCTGTGTTTCTGAAATATTAGTTTTTCCACAATTTTTATCGCATTGGTCAAAGGTAAGTTACCGTCCGTCGAGGATCCTTTTTCGGTATAGTAAATTTCTATTTTACTTTTGATAAAATCGTCGTATAAATCCATTAACGATACGTTGTCAAACATTGCGAATTTTCCAATTGAAATGTTACGGAGCATATAAGATGCTAATAATCTGCATTGTAATGGGACTCCCATGAACTGTCTTTCGTTATCTTTTATAGAGTTGGATAAATTGTCAATTGATGTTGAGACGTATTTATTCAAATCTTCAAGCGTTCCCGGGAATTTTACATTCAGGATGTTAAAATGTTTTTGCAAATATTTAACAATGAACTTCACTTGATCCTCTTTCGAAAATGGTACCATAATATGGGCCCAACAGCTGAAACAATTTTCCAACTGTTCCTTGGTATATGGCCTAGTTGATATTATAATTTTCTCGACACGAGTTTTCATCAACGCATCTAGAATTTTTATGACCTGCCTATCATAAGTTGGACTAATTTCGTCAAATCCGTCAAAAAGTAACACCAGTCTCCCGTAATTGGTTAACGAATTTTCGAACAACTTTTCTTCAAATTTATTTTTCAATTTCGTGTTTTCGCTGCAAGGTAAGATATATTTCAGCATAAAATTCGATAACTCTATCGAATTTGCGATGGAAATTTCCTCTTCTAGCGTTTTTAAAGTCTTGGTGCACTCGTTTAAGTTAACTCTAATTACCCAATAATCCGGATATTTAAGTTTAATTTTTTGTCCCAATACAGAAAGCACGGTTGATTTTCCCATCCCAGGAGTGTCGGAATTTATCAATGATTTGCCAGATTTTTCTATCAAGGTTTTTTCAGAAAAGGAAGAGCTTTGATCTTTGACCAAGTACTTTCGTAAATAATCCAGTTTACCACGCGACTTGTACCAAATTAACTTGGAATTTGAATCATACTTTAGCCAATGAACGTTCTTCCTCGGATTTTGTTCGCATAACCGTTGAAAATCCGCATCTTTCGTTATTTGAACGCAGTTTTCTTGATTTGAGAAACGCGGATCATTTAGAGCTATTAATTCGGAATAGTCTATGTTGTTTAAAGATTCTTCATCAATAACGTCTTTTAGTTGGAACTCTCGTGGAATATAATAATCCTCGACGTCACCCAGACTCTGGAGTTCCTTTCCGACAGTTATGACTTTATTTTTAATCAAATTAACTAGAATTTCCCCTTTCAGAACTTCTTTAAATTCAATAAAATCCTCTTCGCAAAAGAGATCTTTTAAACTCGAGTTTTCATTCCCTTGAAATTTGATTACTTTTCTCTGAGTTAGATCTTCCTGTGCTTCAATGGTCAACTCGTCCCAAGTGATTCCATCATGCTTTATCACATGCTCTATCTTTAAATCTTGGTTATCCCCATCCGTTATGAAAACTAATTTGATATTAGTTTCAGTAGATTTAATTTCGTTTCGCAAATCTTGTAGAAATTTCCAACGTTCGGTATTCGAGCCGAGTTCGCCAGCGCAATCGATTAATATTATCGTTTCTCCCAAATTTTCGTGTTTTAAAAATTCCTTCAAAGTGAAGAAAGTTTCCGTTGTTAGTAAACTTTGCAATTCAAAGGCCAAAATTAAATTATTTCCCTGTGAACTTGGAATTGTCGTCAGAGCCTTTGCCATAGCGATATCGGTTCCATACTGAGCCTGAATTTCACAAACTTTATCAGGCTTATTTTCGAGAAAGTTTATCAAAGCATGCCAAGGATCTTTGGAGTCTTCGATCTTTAATTTGATTGAATCGTTGATTTTTTTTCGGTGTGTTTGAGATACGTCGTTGTAAATCGTTTTCCTGACTTCATAATCGGTTAAGGCATCTTCGGTTTTCTCGTTTAATTCGGGATAAAGTCTAAGCAAGCATTTAACGAATGGCACAAGTTGACGGATATCCGAATCAGGGCCGCAGGTAACGATATTACCTTGAAGACATAATTGTTGCAATGTACGTTTTAGTTTGTCTTGTATTTGACCCAAAATTTGATTGTAGTCAAAAATTCTATTCGGTATTATTTTCAATTGGTGGAAAAGCTTCAAAAACCTCAATTCCGAATCGGTGAAAACATTGGAGTGAAACTCATTTTTCGCAACAGGTTTCAATTGATAGCGAACTTTTATTGTTTTGTGGATTTTTGAATCAGTTCCATCGGTTATTGTTACATCTACCGCCATTTCTTCGGGATTTGGGTCAAATTTCGTTGTTTTGGCCCAATCGAAAAAATTGGAGTATTCGTTACCCAAAAGTGACTTCCGGATTTTCCAAACTGTGCAGAAATTCCACATATCAACTCCAATTTTGGGCCAATCAACCACTTCCATTATTTCAACCCATGATGAATTTTCCAATGTTTTTAAGATCCCGTCAATGCTGTGAGAACTTAATGTGTAACTTATATACTTCTCGGATTTAATTTCTGGAAAAATTCGGTACAATTTTCCAACGTGCAAATTGCAACAGTTGACGAAATTCGGTGACGATAGATAGGTCGTAATGTCCAAGCGATCTACGTCGACTATTTTCCCATCATATCGCACGTCAAAATCACTGGCCATTTGTAGCAACATATCTCTGCAACCTGGGCTATCAAAAACTTTAGTACGCGCGTGGTAACCTTTGTAAGTCGCGCCTGCATCTTCTTGATTTCCAATTTGGCTGAAAAATCTTCTTTGATGCTTGAAGTACTTGAAGAAATCTGTCGGTTCCTGAACCACCAGCAAGTACTTGAGGGAAAATGTCGTTACTTGGGCTAACCAACCACCCAAGGAATGTCCGGTGAAATATATTTCGAATTTGACGTTGTATTCTTGCTCAACTGAACTGATAGCTTCGTAAACTTTGTGCGTAAATGTGCAAGCGGCGTTCATCTGTTTAACATATTGATTCCTAACGATTCCATTTACATCGGCTCTTAGCGCGTCAAAGTTTAAGATATCGGTTCCTCTGTGGGCTATGACAATTCTGCGTTTCTCTGGATGCCAAAATGCGGCGCCAAAATATCCCCAGATTGTACCCTTGAGCGCCCTACTTTTAGCCGTTGTAAGAAGTTTCCAATCTTCAGGTATGTCTTCTTCAGTTTCATTCTTTTCCAAGTCTTTGTAGGCCTTTGCAGCGAATAGCGCGAGCGTTTTACGATCCAAGAAAGCGGTGACGTTGTCCAGCTGTTCTTCTTTAGAGCTTCTCTCTTTTGGCGTTCCAGCTTTGAGGTCGCTAAGAAATTTGTCGTTGCTTAATTTTAAGCTTTCGTCAAAACTTATTCTGTCGCAGTAGATTGGTAAGGGATTTCCCGCTTTTGAAACAGACGCTGCTAAAGAATCGCGATTCAATTTAGATATTTAAAATAATACCAAGGAGCCCACCGGTCCTATAATTCCTATAAATTCCTATATTTTTGAACCAGTCCTATATTATCCTATAATTTCATGAAAGGTCCTATAATAGCCTATATTTTTGACTTAGTCGAAGTTTTCGTTTCATCAAGTTTATCAAAATTTAGCTTTTTTTTTATCGAGATCACATTTTAATAGACACCGAAATTGCGGAGCTCGCTTAGGATTTTTTATATATAATATTATATTTTAATTAAGTTCTTCTGAGTTTTCAAAGTAAAATCCAATTTGTTATTTTTAATTTTTCTACATAGTTTAAGCCCCAAAATTGTATTATACAGGGTGTTTCTGAAAAGTCCATCACAAATTAAGGGGCGTGTTTATGGGACCAAACTGAGCGGAAAGTACCAAAGAACATGGGGTGTACAACATTTTGTTACGGAGATATGGCCTTCCAAACATTCGCCCCTAAAACAAGGAAATATCCAAAAATGAGGAGTAACACTTAAGACCGACTAACCAGCTTGTTTAAAATTACTAGACAATTTCAATAGCCTTTAATCGAACAATTGATTTCTACCTTTACTAATCAGAAGCGTATAAATGAGTAGAAGTATGCCTACGGTGGTAATGTAAAATTAATCCCAAGTGACATGATGTTTCAAGATCTTCCCAGCACCAAGTAAAATGGTTCTGATTGAAGGGACTTTTATTAGCACAGCGTAAACAACGTTATTTTCAGGATTTAGTCCAAATGTCCACGGGCGGCATTACAAAAACGAGGCAGTCTTTCGAATGATACTTGGACATGTTGGAAGATCCCTGGCTTGTTCCTGTTATCTCAAACCGTAAAAAGCTACGCAAATCTTCATCATCACGGACAACACTCTTGTACGTTAGGTATGACCTTGAGAAAACCTAAAAGGACATCTCGAATGTATTTGAAAAACCCATCTCCAATTAAGGGGAGTGTTGTTTGTTTCCAACAGAGTAAACTCGCCCAGAGAACAATTACAATGCAGAGCCACGTTTCGGCGTTAATGGCCCACAAAGGTGGTCCCAAAAACAAGAACAAACTTTAATTTGTTTCGTTCAGTAAGTGTTTCATGTGTCATAGATAAAACGCCATGATTAATGCACGAAGAAAATGAATTTATTGACAAGTTTTAACATTTAATTGCAACTAGTTACAAAAATTGTTCAAAGTGTTCACCACCCGCGTTAAGGCACACATTAGCACGTCTTACAAATGATTCCCTTACACGTTGAAAAATGCCTGGAGTTTCGCGAATTGTTTGACAGCCGTGAATTATTCGTCGACGTAGCTCTTCAACATCGGGCACTTCAGTCTGATAAACTAAGTCTTTCAGGTGGCCCCAAAGAAAGAAATCACAAGGGTTAGAATTCACAAAGTACAATTCAGCTTAAACGTGTGGTGTAGTATTGTGGGTGACAATTTAATTGGGCCATATTTCCTAGAGCCCAGGTTAAACGGTGTGGCTTACTTGTAGTTCTTACGGGACGATTTACCAGAACTACTCGAAGACGTACCCTTAGGTTTAATAAACAGAATGTGGTTCATGCACGATGGTGCACCACCACATTTCAGCATCGCGGTCCGAAAACTTGTCAATAACATTTTCTTTGTGCATTAATCATGGCGTTTTATCTATGACACATGAAACACTTACTGAACGAAACAAATTAAAGTTTGTTCTTTTGTTTGGGACCACCTTTGTGGGCCATTAACGCCGAAACGTGGCTCTGCATTGTAATTGTTCTCTGGGCGAGTTTACTCTGTTGGAAACAAACAACACGCCCCTTAATTGGAGATGGGTTTTTCAAATACATTCGAGATGTCCTTTTAGGTTTTCTCAAGGTCATACCTAACGTACAAGAGTGTTGTCCGTGATGATGAAGATTTGCGTAGCTTTTTACGGTTTGAGATAACAGGAACAAGCCAGGGATCTTCCAACATGTCCAAGTATCATTCGAAAGACTGCCTCGTTTTGGTGCTGGGAAGATCTTGAAACATCATGTCACTTGGGATTAATTTTACATTACCACCGTAGGCATACTTCTACTCATTTATACGCTTCTGATTAGTAAAGGTAGAAATCAATTGTTCGATTAAAGGCTATTGAAATTGTCTAGTAATTTTAAACAAGCTGGTTAGTCGGTCTTAAGTGTTACTCCTCATTTTTGGATATTTCCTTGTTTTAGGGGCGAATGTTTGGAAGGCCATATCTCCGTAACAAAATGTTGTACACCCCATGTTCTTTGGTACTTTCCGCTCAGTTTGGTCCCATAAACACGCCCCTTAATTTGTGATGGACTTTTCAGAAACACCCTGTATATGAGCATTTCTATCCCTATATTTTCCTATAAAAGCACATTTTTTCTCCTATAAAATCCTATAATTCCGGAAAAAATTTGCTATTTTCCTATAAGGAATTTAAATTTAAGAGTGGGCTCCCTGTACCTAGATGGTCATAGCAAGGAGAATTAAAAGAAATTGATGAGAGCATAATTTTTCTTCGCTCTATTAAAAATAAATTGTCTTTGAAAGTTCAAGAGAACAGGCTTTTAATTATTTATAAAATTAATTAGTTTAAATTTAAAAACAATTATAAAATCTCGATTCGGTTAATATACAACTTTTTCTAAAAGTTTTTTATATAATTTTTATTATTGTTTAACTTTAACAACTAAACAAGGTAAAAGAAACTACAACACTCTCTCTACCTAAAATGTAAGTGGAGAGACTTTCATCATTTTAAGCAACAGTTTTCGCACTATGACCATCTAGCTTAAAGGACTATGAAAATACATTCGTAGCAAATTATAAAATATCCTACCTGGCCCTGCCATTGTACAATTTGTATATTTTCCGCAGAAACTTGAAAACCAACCACGGCAAAGTTATGTCATAATTTCACACTACAAAAAAACAAACAAAACATGTAAATTCATTGAAAACTAAACTAAAAGTGAACAAGTTGGGAAAACCAAAATATTACCTCTCCGAGTCAAGAGGTCTACTACTACAAAGTTTTTTACATAGATATGGAATTATTTCTCTTTTTTGAAGTAAAAATTTACGAAATATTGAAGCAGTATTCCAAGCATAGCGAATATACAGTAAAGCAGACGACATTTTACTTCCAATAAGGATAAATCTTGGACACATAGAAATCAGTTAATGGTAAAAAAAAAACAGGAAATGAAGTCTACGCTTCAGCTGTTTACCCTATATTCTGATAGCTACATTCACAACTGGTTAGCAGTGTAAACACCATCGTCTCGTCTCACCTCAACAATATTCTTAGTTTGCCAACATGAGTGTTAACGTTAAATAATACCAAAGCTAAATTGTAGCTAGACGCACTGATAGTCAATGCGCATCATAAAGAGAATAAAACTCTGTAGCTTAGCCCTACTAATCTAATTGCCACCATCATCTTTTCTTCTATTATAAAATCTTAACCTGATTAATTAAGAGTGTATTTAACTTTCGGCTCACTCTGAACCGTTGATGTCTCTTCATTTCAGACACGAAAATCAAAACCCAAAGCTTACTTCACCTCAGGCCTCAATTATTTACTCTATATTTCACTAAGCTTATTGCAAGTAATACTAGATATGACCGCCGGAGTCTAGATCTTAGCTTTATTCATGAAATTACTAAACCAAGGATTATTCTATATACAGATGTAGTATAGCTTAAGTAATATATAAACAGCCATTTCAAATAATAATATTAAAAAAACTCTTTGGAATATCAAAGTGAAACAGAGCTTTAAAGCTACAAAAGCACTAAATGCATCATAATTACGAAAAATATTTCATCATATTCACTTTATATTAAGGATAAAGGGAATATTATGGTTCTGTAGGATTTCTTTACACATCAAAGCAAAACGAACTTCTAACGCAGCGCACTGCGGCACTAGTGTAATAACGGACGGACACACACAGACAATAACATAGACTGCTTTTTAACTCTTTCCGTATTAATTTTGAATTGAGAAACAAGATTATCTTAAATATTAAAATAAATATAATTAATATTTAATATTTTCTTCGTTAGTTATTCGCCTTATTGAACGTTACATCGCTTTAAAAAAGAACAATTAAACATTCTTGAGAGACTTGACTAATATTGGCGTTTGAAATGAGGCATACGCCGGTTGCTTCGCCTTACTAAAATAGGTAGTATATAAAGGATTCGAACCGCAGCTGTAGATAAGAACATCGCAATTGCGTGAACCTTGGAGGAAGACCCCTCCATTGGAAGGCTAGACGTTTCTCGTAACCCTAGCCGATCGCCGCGTATGTCTTAACCTTAAGGATGATGGTGGTGTTAGAAGCCAGGTGTACAGACTGGTGTCCATGTGGGACGGACAAAAACAAAGACCAGAAGATGGTGGTGTTAGAAGCCAGGTGTACAGACTGGTGTCCATGTGGGATGGACAAAAACAAAGACCAGAAGATGGTGGTGTTAGAAGCCAGGTGTACAGACTGGTGTCCATGTGGAATGGACAAAGACGAGAAGGTGGTGGTGTTTAGAAGCCAGTAAGTAGAAACTGGTGTTCATGTGGAATGGGCGAAAGACTAGAAGATGGTGGTGTTTAGAAGCTAGTAAGTTCAGACTGGTGTCCATGGGGTGGACAAATGAACAGAGTTGTTAGATAGGCAATGGAGTAATAACCTGTAAGTGGAATACAATTTCCGGGACTGTAAATGCGGTCTGGAAATTGAATACACGTTTGCTCCGATTTGCAAACTGCGAACGCGGTCACGTGGGTGTAACAACGGACAGACGGACAGACAGACGGACAGACAGACAGACAGACAGACAGACAGACAGACAGACAGACAGACACGTCGAAATTAGAACCTCTCCGTGACATACGTCACTCGGAGAGGTAAAAAACATGATTCTTTTTAAAATAGTAATGAGATCACTCACGTGACTTGGAATATTTCTATCCATATTCTTCATCCGCCATTAATGGAGTGCAATTTCTATTGGTTAAGAACTAGGTATCAACATGACGTCGTTAATTGTAAATCATGTTTCAAATACTGAAATCTAAACTTACTTTTTATCTTGCTAATCCTTTTCACGAACAATCTCCGGAATAATTAGCCGTTCAGATTAGCGAAAGTACAGCGCAGATTAAAATAACTTTTAACTATCATAACAATGTTCTTACTGAACGATCTATACATCTATTTCAACTAATTTTAAGCAATTAAACTAAATATTCCGAATTTAGCGTTAAATTCCGTTAAGAAGACTATGCTGGACACGAATGAGCTAATTTAATCTTTCAAGATCCTTATCAGCTTGCAAAATTTCAATTCATTGTGTAATAGCATCAGCCGAGATTAGTAACGCGGTGAAACTTAATTAAAAGGTTAAATTAAGATAAGACTATAACAAGCATTGTTTTATCCTAGTGAGATTGCAACGGCATAATCCAATTAAAAAAGAGTTTCTACAATGAATTTCTTGTTACTAAGGCAAAATAAAAGTATTGTCCTTGAGATTTGAAAAAGTATGACTCAATATGCTAGCAATTCCGAAGAATAGCAAACAAACGCAGACTTGAGTGTTACACTTATTGTTGTTATGTTTCTTATAATAATAATAATAATATTGCCATAAATATAGTGTTAATATTATTTATTTACTATTTACAAAGAGTGCAATGGATCGTTAATGCTTCCCCGTTGTACAGAAACAAGGATGGTTAAGTATGGAGCGCTAATAAGACGTCATAATAGATAAAATAAAGGATAATTAAGAATAGAGTGGCATAGATTAAGTAAAAGATACGTCGTATAACGAGATAGTTTATTATAGAAATAAACAACTAATTCCAATTGAACATATTGGGGCCGATTCCCTTTAAATCGACTGGTAGTACGGTAAAGTTGGTTATATTGAAATTCCCTTATGGGATATGACGATTTCGCGCCAAAATATCCCCCACCTTGTATTTATGAAGGCCATGTTTCTGGCGGTTGTAATTTTGTATAAGACTTGCAAAGGCTCTTGGTATTCTAATTCAGTTTAGTTCCTCGTCTTCCTAAACCATTTCAGCGAGTTGCGCGAGTGTGTACGCATCCAGTCCATTGTCCAACTGTACTACGTTTTAGTCCTTGTTTCTTTAATCCTTCGACATTTAAGGTTTTCGAGAAAATCGAAGTTTCTTAACACTAAGCCTTTGTCTAAAATTAATTCCTCATTTTATGGTGGTGGAATGGTATGGGATTTCCCGCGTTTAAATCTGACTCTAATATTGAAATATATCGAGGAAAAGTAAAACACAATTCACGATGCTTAACATTACCAGTACAATTAAATGCAATGCTTATTGCTTAAACTTACAATTATAATCGTCATCCTTTTAAAATACAAGAACGAAAAATATCACCTCACCACAATCCTCTCCCATTCACTCTCTCTTCAATGACGAACGAAAAACTTTATACTGCCAAAGACGGTACTCTTTCACGAAGACGACGCCAACAAGAGGGCAGGTCAAACTATAATACCCACATCGTACATGCATATCATACGATGTGGCTAAAAAGCCTACAGTCGCTAAAATTTCACCAACTTTCCGATTGATCCATGTCCAAAAAGTTCAGTAACCAACCTTATGACCTTTCATCTACAATACCCGTTACATTTCTCGGAATTTAATCAATTAACCTTCACTCATTTTCCACAATCCTGAAACATTCCCAAGATTTTAGAACAAACAAATTTAATTACCGTCTGAAGGACGCCCGATATCCAATTAAAATTGCAAATTAAATAATCAGAGAAATTATCTAAAAAATACTTATGGCGCAACAAACACGCTTCGCCTGTCCCGTTGTACCAATCAAAACTGATGGCGTTTTCCTTTGGGCCAATTTTGTGTTGCCGGCAACTTCAAATGTCAATGGAATATACCTATGACCAGGAGCAGATGACAAAGGAGTCTCGGACGCTAGCTTCCATAATGTAGAGGGCAATGGGATCCGCGAACGTCACGGTTACTAACCAAAATCATTACGCCAGTGCCACCTCTCGTAGGAAATTTGAGCTTTATTTTCGAACCAATAGCGTGGCTGCAAAGTCTCGAAAGGAGATCTGGGAAATCGCGTCCGGAGCCTCTCTTTAAAAATACGTATCGTCTGCTTATAATTAGCCTAGGCTTAACGAGTATTAGAGTTAAAAATGGATTTCAACGGCTTTTTAATCTTTTTTTAGACTAAAATTGATAATGAAAAGCCCAGCGAGTAACGTATGTACACTATTAAAAAACTAAAATTTGTTTCAGTGCCAATTTTTTCTTAATTTCGTCTTGAATTAAATGATAGCTACAAGAGGTTGGGAAAAGAAATAACTCACGATCTTTTAAAACCAAAAAATTAAGAGACAGTGATTTCGTAGCAGTAAATTAATTCAAAAAAATACGGAATATTTTGGCCCTAAAACACATATATAACATTGTGTTTCGGCATCTTTTAAAACCTTGCTTTTATAATTTGAAAAGCCGAGCCCAATCAATCCAGTGGGCACAAATTGTTAATTAAGCCTTGGCTTACCTGGGTTTCTCAGCTAGTTTGGACTTAATTTACTATTTAGTAGGTTTAAAGTCACAAAATGTAGTCTTATCTTTTATCTTAATACCAACGGTTACAGCTGTTTGAATAAAGTAATTATATTGTGTATATTTATGTCGCGATCGGGTAAGACGAACCTCAGTAGCCACCGTGTCCGTTAGTCCGTTATTACAAAAAAAATTCCCAGCAGACTTTGGTGCCAGATATAATCCACCAAAAGCATCGTCTGCTATAGTGTCTGATAGCGCGTCTATGGCAAACGATACCGCTACAGCTGTGACGTACGCGGGTGCCATTGCCCTCTATATTGTGGAATCTAGCGTCCGAGACTCCTTTGTCATCTGCTCCTGCTATGACAGTAACATATTTAATCTTGTTTCAATGGAACACACAATTCGTTCGACTTTCGTACGAAATAGCTATGTTCGGAAGAAGGCAGTTCTTATACTAGTACCAAAAGTGAATAGACTACGTCAGAAAGTCAAGAAATAGAAGTCTTTGTTGCCTTTAACTGTGGTTTTAATGAAAATTCTGAAGCAGACGATGCTTATATAAGAAAGTATACCGTTATTGGTTGTATTTAAATTTCCCTCTTTTTTGTGCAGCCAATCGAACCTAAAAAATATTACATCACTGAAAGTAGTTTTCTACTCCTCTATCGAGTGTTTTTAACATGGCCGCCGTACTTATCGCTTTAACTAGAAATGGGAATAATTAAACAATTTTAATTAGAAATGCCACGGAAAAAATTAGTAGGCGCGAAAAATCAATTCAAGCTATGTGATTTTACGTTAAAAGAGACTTCTTTCAAATGCACTCAAGTTAAAAGTGGAGATTTGGGTCTGTTAACAGCTAAGCCTTGTACATTTGTGCTTCAAAAGCAAACTTTGCAATCGCATCTTTATTTACACTTTCAGCCACCTTATTTTGATTATTTTTATGAACCGTTATTTTTCCGATTTTCTTTGATCTCTTGCTTAAACCATAAAGACTGCATCTGAGATTTTTGCCCTCCTTATGATTTTTCCTTTCCTTTCATTTCTTTGCAAAACGGCACTTCTTACAACTTCTGCTAGCTTCGTTTTAGTTCAATGTTTTCATACTGTGAACAACAAACACCAATACACCACAGGATGAGAAATAAGGCGGTGGCACTGGGCAAATGACCAGTTTAAAAATTGCTTTGACCAGTTTACTTATTAAATGCCTGGGGGTCTACTGGTCACCTTGACCACTTTTTAAATTCCGCTTTAGTAAAAAATAAATTGCCAGGGCACTGTACTCGAGAGTAGTTTTGATGTATATATAATAAAATCTTCCTTGGAGAAGCGCAACACAACAGTTAGTCTCCTGGTATATTACTCCATGGTGACACACTGCTTGTAAGTAGCTGCGATGTTCGTTGTTTTTATGCGTCGTTAGCAGGGCCGGAAATAAGGAATATTTCTTATAGGACATGTGTCCTCTGATCCCCTCTTTGATTGGAAAATTTATAGGACATTGTCCACTGGAGTGTGCAAAAATAGTGTCGCGTCTTCATAGTCAAGCTATCAAAACTTGAGAAATATTTACTGGTCAACTGTCCAGTGGCCCCCTTAGTTTTTAAAAAAATTATGGGACATTTTAATATTTTATTGGACAATGTCCAGTGTCCTGTGCTTATTTCCGGCCCTGGTCGTTAGTCTTTCATTATAAGAGGCTTTAGTGTTGGAAATACAACAAATTTAAGCACTTCAAATCTGGAAACTTCGATTCGTATTAAAATGGAACATGTTTCCATTAAAGGTTCCAAGTTTAATTAATTTCTTGTACAACAAATAAACAGTATATAAAACCTAGAACCATTTCAGTGCAGCTCTGACATTATGTAGAAATATTAAGTCTAATCTAAGCTTATAATAATAATCTAAGCTTTTGTCTATGAAGTGTTCATTGACCAGTTTTATAATTAAAACCGTTGGGCTCTACTGGTCAAATGACCTGTTTAAAAATGTTCCTTATTTCTCACCATCAAAACAAATGAATCGTCTGCTAGCCTATGCAAGCGTTCCCGTGGAACTACTTTTTCGAGAGGTATGGATACAACTCTACAAGCTGGTACAAGTGATTCGCCGCTGCATTACGGTGGCGTTGCGCTTAGGCGGGCCCGTTTAATAGCGTTTTCCTTTGTGTCCTCGCGGAGCGCTCCCAAGGAGCAATAAAAATGGTAGTAGTAGTTTCCAGCTTCGTTAAAGACTGTTTTTAAAGAATAGGATCTCCTAGTTTTATCCCTCCATGGGAGCGCTCCGCGAGGACACAAAGGAAAACGCTATATGAGAGCGAGAGAACTAACACGTTTGATACGAGCGCTGGAGTTCTTGACTTTCTGTAATCTATTCACTTTTGCTAGTACAAAGTGCGTATTCCATTGGTAGGGTGGAAAATGCCCCTTAAGAACCGATAAATGCAAGTTTGCCATGTAAAACCATTGGTGTTACGATCACGTGATTGTGACGACACAATAAATGTTGTAGTATGCATATTCCATTGGAAAAATGTCACATTCCCATCGCCCTAATTGCCGGAACAAAAGCGTGAAAGCTGAATTTCCCTTCCGAAAAGTAGTTCAGTTCAGTTCTTAGAGCTTGCGCAGTGTCATTCTTTGATCATTTTTGATGCACTTTACCACGCCCACTTTGCTTTTCGACCTTTGGGATCTTTGCGGTCCTTGCGGATATCCAACTGGGCCTTGGCTTTACCAACGCCATCTACATTATTTCTAGGGACATGAATATGCCTGATAATTACACTATCGCTCCGCTTTGATTACACCACTACTTAGCACGCCGACATTCGAGCAGACGATAATTATGAGACGATAGCCCATGAAATCGTATTCCAATGGACTTTATAAGCGCCATGTTTCGAATTATTATTGCCGTGTTGGCAAGTCAGTAGTGCTGGCATGGCGCTGGGAGTTCAAGGCTAATTTTACCAATGGAGTATGCACCGCGTCTCATCACTACTGAGCTTAAACTATTGGAATACGCAAAGGTTTTTCGAGCGCCTCCGGCAGTAAAAAATCTGCCCAAAGGAAAACGCCATGATAAAACCGTTAACGACTTCATCGGACGCTCGACGAGACAACCGCTAAATTCACCACAGAGAGACGACATTTCCCGCAAAAAATGCCCACACACAAATAAGGCGGGAAATTAAAAAAATCCCGCCAATTTGAGAAAGAAAATTAATTACACCGAGAGCGGCAGCAAATGGACTTTGAAGTTTATCTTCAAGATATTCTTTATTCTTTAAGTGCACTAAACGCCAACTGACATTGTTGTGCAATTTAGCGTTACTAGTCATTGAAGAAAAAAGGAGGTTTACTTGGGTGGTGACGGAAGGGGTGTTTGGGGTCAAGTCACCACTTGGAGGGACAGACGGCACTGCCACCATGTGTCGTATTCCCTCCAAACTTTGTCGCTCAGAAGTTTGGCTTACAGGAGCGCAGAACACTTCCGACAAATTCGAGATAAATAAGTACAAGTGGCTTTGTGGCGTCACACGAGCGCCCAGGGTTAAAGTTCACTACAGAGAGATAGCGCCCTGATTTTTTAGAATGGTTGAAAAATAATTGGGTGGGATTAAAATCAGTCTTTGGAAATCCCCCGTTGTTATTTGGAATAGGGGGGAGGAATTAGGTGAAAGAATAATAATGCCAAATATTGGTTCTTTTGTTCAAGGTTACCAAAGGTCAGGTAAAAATCCCGTAAAGGGTGCAATACTTCACGTGCTGCAAGAAAAAGCGTGAAAATAAATGTCAGAAACGATTCAAATTGATACAAATTTATTAATGAAACATTTTGCGTAATTAATTTTAGTTTGTTAATACTGATTTCAAGTAAAGCAAAAAATAGTACAAAAGTAAATATGAACTAGATATAGACGCGTACAGTTTCAATTGTGTGTAAATAGTTTAAAGTAAACCCTAAAAGAAAATTTTCACCCAACAGTTTCACGTAAACCATATTTGAAAGCAAGAATTTAATCAAAGTAGAATTTAATTTCAATTAACCTTGACTATGTTAAGATTAACTATTTTTTATATAATAAAATTAATATCAATAAATTTAAATTTATATATTTGTGATTGTATCATTAGTTAACAAGGTTAATTTAAAAAGATAGTATAGCGTTATGAAAAAATCATTAAATTTTGTATTGAAATATTTAAAGCCCATATTATAATAAAATAAAGCATTGTATACAAAGATAGTACCAATTAAAAACCAAAATTAACATTCGTATTCTATTTTTTAATTTTAGAATTTAATACCAAAAAGAACAGTACTTAATCAAAAAATTAAGTCGATATTCGTGTTTTAAACATTCAAAATATCTAGAAACAATTGAGAACTTTCGTCGGAAAATTTGTTTTAAAAAAACCAAAAAAAAATAAGTATTTCTTTCAAGTGAAATATTTTTTTCAAAAAGTACGATCTTAACTTAACCTAATCTAAACCTAACCCAAGACGCACGCGCTTTCATTCTTAAATTATTAATGAAGACATAAGATTTCTAAAGGGCACCCTACACGCTCAATAATTTGCGCAAAAAACGTGGGTCCCGTTATTTAAGTTACAAAGTATAAATAGAGCGTTATCCAGACTAATATTTGTGCAAAGTTCTAAAGCGGCCTTTACACGCTCAATGTTTTGCACAAATAAAGTGGGGGACATTAATAAAATTCATCATCTTATAAATTATTCCCAAGACTTTTAACTAATTGCGCAAATAAAAATGTGTCATGATATTGAAAGCTCAATATGTAGAACAAAAATTTTAAATTTTATTGGACAAATATATTGATCATATTGCACACGATTTATTCAATTATATTGAATATATTTTATCACAATAAAAACGTTAATATTTAGTCCATGGACCGTGTACAATTTTATTGACCAAACATAACGTATAAATCGTTAAATACACAGACTTTAGTTTTATTCGAATGCGAAATATTGTTCGTATTTTGAATAACATTTTGAGCAATAAAAACTCACTCAATATATAAGTTCAGTTTTTTGCGCAAATATTGTCCAAAATTTACCGCAAATGATTATCCACTTCCTGATACATATTGTAGCATTATATTTGAACTTTGCACAAATATTAGTCTCGATAACGTTTCATTTATACTTTGTAACTTTAATAACGGGCCCCACGTTTTTTGCGCAAATTATTGAGCGTGTAGGGTGCCCTAAATATAATGCTACAATATATTTTAGGAAATTGAAAATACTTTTGCGGTAAGTTTTGGACAATATTTGAGTAAAAAAACTGAATATGTATATTTAGTGAGTTTTTAATGCTCAAAATGTTCTTCAAAATACGAAAAATATTTCACATTCGAATAAAACTAAAGTCTGTGTATTTAAAGATTTATATGTTATGTTTGGTCAATAAAATTGTACGCGGTCCATGGATTCAACATCAACTTTTTTATTGTGGTAAAATATATTCAATATAATTGAATAAATCGTGCGCAATATGATCAATATATTGGTCCAATAAAATTTAAAATTTTTATTCTACATATTGAGCTTTCAATATCATGATAGATTTTATTTGCACAATTAGTGAAAAGTCTTGGGAATAATTTATAAGATGATGAATTTTATAAATGTCCCCCGCTTTATTTGTGCAAAACATTGAGCGTGTCATAGCCGACTTGTATTAATACAAGTCGGCTATGAGCGTGTAAAGGCCGCTTAAACGACTTAGTTCAAAAGGTTTTGTTAATTTCTTTTTACTAACCATAAACTTTTCAGTCAAACAAATTGCATTGCTTCTGACTAATTTAATTTGAAGGTGCTGAACACGAATATCAACTTAATTTTTAATTTAATTAAGTGCCCGGTAAAGTGCACTTATACTCTTTCGCGTAAGACCGAACCGCCATTTTAATTTCGGGTTATTATTTTAAAATCGAATTATAATAAAAAAATCGTTTTCATGAAAATCAAAAATACACGAGTGGCTAAAAGTGCGCCTCTTCTTAGTTAAAGGGATAGAACCAAGTTTTTTCATCTAGTATAAACTGCATTTGGTTACATATAAAAAAGTATGCCTAAAATTATGTGGTGTACGTAAAAAGTCTGAAAAAAGATTTTAATTACGGAAAAAGAACGTTATAAGTTTAAAAATTTAAATTATACATGGGCACCCGCCAACTTGTTTATCCCCGTTGTTTCGTCACAACGGGATGCGATCCTATTGGTAGGGAAAAAACTGGAATGCTTCCACCGATTTTAGCTTCTGCAGTAGGATTTTTTGTTACTTTTTGTACTGGGGAAGCAGCGAATATTTGAGAAGACGTTTGTAAACATAATTCTCAATTTTCATATTTATTTTCCTTTGTTATCGTAACTCTTGGTTACGTTGTAGAGTAAGGATGATAGCGATTTGTCAAAATTGTCACAGGTAATGTCCAAAACACCACATTTTTACTCTATTTTCGCAAAGGCTTAGCTTCCATATATAATAATGGTATGGCTTTATTTTAGCCTAATGGCTCTAATCTAAGCTTCAACACATTTTTATTTGTAAATTAACCTTGTAAAACTACTACTTTGAACACCAAAATTACAATGAAACTATTTACCTTCCTTTATAACTTTCAAAGCATCCGTATCGAAATGAAAAATATTAATGTGGCGAAATCCGCGAAAAGGCAGAATAGTATGAAAACTACTTTTAGGAGTAAATCTACCATATTTCCGTGTGAGAGAAGGGTAGCGGGGGTAATGTAGGTGTTTCAAAAATAGTTAAGTTATTAAAACTATCAATATATATATATATTTTTGAAAACGTAATTTTAGGTTCTATCTGATTTAAAAAAATGAAAGCTTTTCATTAGTGGTCAAAAGATTGATTCTATCCCTTTAAGAAAGAAACAAGAAGAACAATATTGTGGAAAAGGTGTCAATAAATAAAGGTAATTAGCAATAATTTGGAATAAGTAGCAATATTTAGGGATGAAAATACATCCAATTTAGTAATATTTTGGAAAAGGTATAATTAATTCAGTTGATAATATCAAACACAGGCGCGCATTTAGCCGCTCATAAAGAACACGAACCAGTGAAAACTTTAACTAAAATTTCAGGTAACATAACAGATCATACCTTAAAAGAACGGCCTTTTTAAGAATATAAAAGGAATTAAATATTAAAAATTAAAATAAATTATCTCTTATAACAATATGATAATTAGTACCTTAATTAGTCTAAAAAACTATCATGGACTACTGCGCAACCCGCCATTGGTTTAGTGGAGTCTGCTAGCCCGAACCCCTACACCTATAGGATTTCGTTGAATTCTCACAGGCTGAGAGAGGTAAAGGGTTAGGTAGGTTCGGGCTAGCAGACGACACTACTGCAATGGCGGGTTGCGCAGTAGTCAATGATAGTTTTTAAGACTAATTAAGGTACTAATTATCATATTGCAATAAGAGATAATTTTTCTAATTTTTAATATTTAATTCCTTATATATTTAGAAAAAGGAAGCCGTTCTTTTAAGGTATAATCAGTTATGTTACTGGAACTTTCCCTTTAACAAAGTCTCGCTAAAATCTTGAAGGAACATTGCAGTATTGAAACTTGATCTCTCGACGAAGACAATCGATTCGAATCTCGGTTCCCTGAAAACCGAGCTTAAGAGTATATTTAAGGGAAGGCTTTCACGGCGGTAGTGTCTCGTATAATTTAATACCAATTTGGGTCGAGACGGATTAGAGACAGCAAGGGAACAGACTATAGTCCTCTTTTTGATCCCATTCAGACATAGGAACTTAATGGTCGATGATCACTTTATGATCTCATGCAGTTTTCTCTACTTCACAGACGACAATTACAATCATTTTATCCGATAGGTATTACCAGAAGCCGATTAGGCTTTACACATGAAGTACGTAACATGTGCCTGGTGGAACTACACGATATTCTCTGAGCTCCTAGGAAAGAACCTCCCCTTACGCGGAGGGAAATAGTTCAGTAACGCGGCTCCTTCGGATCCATTCGATCCTTACGTCTAAAGAACCGATTTACCACGTACCTAAATTCGAGAACTACTATAGAGACTGTGTAGGGTGTCTAAAATATTCTTTAGATAAAACTATTAACAATATCAAAGATTATTTGGGAGTAAGGCGTTAAAATGTTATCAATCTGGGTAGCTTTTGCTTGGACTATTTAAGACGCCGTACATCTGTTTTTTAACGAGGTATTTTTCTGTTCTCGCCGTTACGGCAAGCCCGGCCGCCGGCGGCTCGAAATGGGCCGCTCGGCCTCAGCCGCTGATATCTAGCCAAGGCTTAGTGTAGTTTTCGTGCCTAATTCTATTCGCAGAGCTATATTTATGTTGAAATTTAAAGAAAATCTTATAATATTTAGTTGTTATCAATCTGGGTAGCTTTTGCTTGGACTATTTAAGACGCCGTGCATCTGTTTTTTAACGAGGTATTTTTCTGTTCTCGCCGTTACGGCAAGTCCGGCCGCCGGCGGCTCGAGATGCGCCGCTCGGCCTCAGCCGCTGATATCTAGCCAAGGCTTAGGGTAGTTTTCGACTTTTCGTGTCTAATTTTATTCGCAGAGCTATTTTTCTGTTGAAATTTAATGAAAATCTTATAATATTTAGTTGAAGACCTAGTAAATGTCTCAAAAAATTTCGAAACTTGAGCTTTAAAACGTTAAATATTTTATAACGACTACGAACGATACCGCAAACTCGCCTTCCCGGGCTTCCCGGTTATGGCGACGGCGAGGTAGAGTCGAGGTCCCATGCAAGAAAATAGTAATAGCCGGCGCCTATTGGTCTGACATTAAAGAGGTTATCTATGGTTCGGGGGCTCATGATTGGTTCAAAGCTTTTTTGTTCGTCTGCTTAGTTTTTACTTCGGGAATATCATGAAATCAATGGCCAAAGCTATGGAAAAGTGGGACTTACGTACTTTATGTGTGAAGCATAATCCGCTTTTGGTATTACATCTAATTTTTAGTACTCAACAGGCATTTTTCCGCTAAGCTTTATTACCCGGACACCCGATAACAGTATTCGGGTACCCGCCCCGATACCCGATAAGCAAATTCAAGAGTATCCGAATTCAGTTTGAAAACCAAAAATCACTAACCCCCTCTGCCCCATTTATATTTTCATTTGAAAATTTGAAAATAACTAAAGTTATTTTGAAGTATTAATTAGGGTCATATTGCTCCTCCTGACTTGAGTCGACAGGGACCCCCGAGCGTGTTAATCCGGCACTAGTACCTTTTTTTAAATCATCAATAAAACCACTAAGAAATTCCACTACATCTTCACGTTTACGTTGATGAGCTATGTCTCATGGCGTTTTTCCTTTTTTATTTTTTAACTGGGGATTAGCGCCGCGTTCAAGTAACAATTTCACGACATCAAAGGAGTCCCTTAAAACGGCACAGTACATTGGCGTTTCACCGTCGTCATTCTTTAAATCGGGATTAGCACCGTGTTCTATTAACAATTTCACGACATCAACGTGGCCCCTTCCAGCGGCATAGTGCATTGGCGTTTCATCTCTGTCATTCTTTAAATTGTAATTAGCGCCACCTTCTATTAAGAATTTCACGACATCAACGCGACCCTCATCAGCGGCGTGGTGCATTGGCGTTGCACCATATTTATTCTTTAAATCGGGATTGGCACCGCGTTCTATTAACAATTTCACGACATCAACGTGTCCCCTTCCAGCGGCATAGTGCACTGGCGTTTCACCGTCGTCATTCTTTAAATCGGGATTAGCACCGCGTTCTAGTAACAATTTCACGACATCAACGTGGCCCCCATAAGCGGCACTGTGCATTGGCGTTTCACTCCTGTCTTTCTTTAAATGGTAATTAACGCCGCGTTCTAGTAACAATTTCACGAAATCAACGGAGCCCCTAAAAGCGGCACGGTGCATTGGCGATACACTCCTGTCACTCTTTAAATCATAATTAGCGCCGCGATCTATTAACAATTTCACGACATCAACCCGGCCCTGTTTAGCGGCACGGTGCATTGGCGTTTCACCGTCGTCATTCTTTAAATCGGGATTAGCACCGCGTTCTATTAACAATTTCACGACGTCAACGTGTCCCCTTCCAGCGGCAAAGTGCATTGGCGTTTCACCCCAGTCTAACTTAAAATCGGGATTAGCACCGCGTTCAAGTAACAATTTCACGACATCAAAGGAGTCCCTTAAAACGGCAATGTGCATTGGCGTTTCACCTCTGTCATTCTTTAAATCGGGATTAGCACCGCGTTCTAGTAACAATTTCACGACATCAAAGGAGTCCCTTAAAACGGCAATGTGCATTGGCGTTTCACCTCTGTCATTCTTTAAATCGGGATTAGCACCGCGTTCTAGTAACAATTTCACGACATCAAAGGAGTCCCTTAAAACGGCAATGTGCATTGGCGTTTCACCGTCTTCATTTTTTAACTGGGGATTAGCACCGCGTTCTAGTAACAATTTCACGACATCAACGTGGCCCCCATAAGCGGCAGGGTGCATTGGCGTTTCACCCCTGTCTTTCTTTAAATGGTAATTAACGAAGCGTTCTAGTAACAATTTCACGACATCAACGGATCTCCAAAAAGCGGCACGGTGCATTGGTGTTTCACCCCTGTCACTCTTTAAATCATAATTAGCGCCGCGTTCTATTAACAATTTCACGACATCAACACGGCCCCTTTCAGCGGCAAAGTGCATTGGCGTTTCACCTCTGTCATTCTTTAAATCGTAAATAGCGCCGCGTTCTAGTAACAATTTCACGACGTCAATTTGACCCTGGTATGAAACAAGTTGTAACGGGGTCTCTTTATCCTTAGAGTCTCCACAGTTCACGTCAGCACCGGCGTTTATTAAAAGTTCTGTAATTTTAACGTGGTTGTTTGAAGAGGCAGGGTGTTTTCGAGTCATGTCTAGTTAAAGAAGACCATGTGTAACTAATCATGCACCGAAGTATAGCCAAGGTCAGGAGTTCACAATAACCCCTTTGTTATTTAACTTAACCGCGGAATTCTCACTCAAACCATGGCCAACTATGGCTGCGTTCAGTAACACTCATCAGGAAAAACATCGATGTTTGGGAAAATGAAATCGGTCATGATGACGTTGCAGTTGTTGAACGGCACAATTTTGTGAAATCGATGCTTTTCAAAATGGCGACGACATAAAAATTCTGTCACTATCCTTTTTTTTTTTACCGAAATAATATATTGCTTTTTAGTATTATAATCCATAAGGATAATATTTGTCAATTCTTCATTATTTAAGATTGCGGGAGATTTTGATGTAGTTCCCTCCATTTTTTTCTTTGTCGCAGCGCAAAATGACGAAATTTACGTCATGAATCCGATGAGCATGATGACGTCACGCCCAAAGACGCGAAAAACCGTTCAGTAAGACGTCGATGTCATCTTTCAGTCATCGATGTTTTTGATGCCGGTTACTGAAAGCAGCCTTAGATAACCTTCTTTCGGCGGTAGAAGGCCTGCTAGCTTTACCCGAGCCCCATGTTAAAAAATGACTAGCAAAAGCGCACCTAGTTCCGACTTTCGCTCCCAAAATCACAAGATAAAAACAGTGCTAAACCGTAAGTAAGTTAATCCGCGTGGGCGATAAAAATTGGGGTAAATATTTCTTTGGGAGTTAAGCGGGGTGTGAATCCGCTGAACTTTACGGCGACACTTTGTTGTTACGGGCTTTTTAACTAGTTTCATACTTATTATGAACTCCTGCCTAAGTTTATAGTTAGTTGGGGAATCATTGCATTTTAAACGCTTAATAATACTTCATGAGACAGCCCGTACAAAAATTTACGGCTGCATTTTTGCTGTTAATTAGATTTTTTAGAATCTGCAATATATTGCAAATAAACTGGAATATTCTGGAAAAATACTGGAATAAACCTGAAAAATGTTCAATTTCAGACAAAATTAAGGTGATTCCAGAGAGCAATGCAGAACATTTTAGACGTTTTGCAGAAAAAATATCTTCCGTTGGAAAACTCAGTACAACAGTATACAAAATTTAGCAACTCTAGAGTCATAAAATAGTTACCTTACAGCTAGAAAACAGAGGGGAAATAGTAACTCCCGTAAGAAATCAGGATGTTTGTAGGCTCATTACAAGTACTGTACCTTCCAAATATATTGTATGCATGTTACAGTCAGAAATTGCTAAGTTTGTAGGATAATTGCAGGCGTGTTTCGGATACTTTTTACGATAATTGCAGACGCGTTTCAGATACTTTTCAGGATCATCACAGGCGCGTTTCAGATACTTTTCAGGATCATCACAGACGCGTTTCAGATACTTTTCAGGATCATTACAGGCGCGTTTCAGATACTTTGTAGGAAAATTGCAGGCGCGTTTTAGATACTTTTTTGGATCATTGCAGGCGCGTTTCAGATACTTTGTAGGATAATTGCAGCCGCGTTTCAGATGATTTGCAGGATCATTACAGCCGCGTTTCAGATAATTTTTAGGATAGTTGCAGGCGCATGTCAGATAATTTTTAGGATAGTTTCAGGCGCATGTCAGATACTTTGCAGGATAAATGCAGGCGCTTTTCATATACTTCGTAGGAAAATTGCAGGCGCGTTTCAGATACTTTTCAGGATCATTACTGGCGCGTTTCAGATACGTTTAAGGACCATTACAGGCGCGTTTCAGATACTTTTAAGGACCATTACAGGCGCGTTTCAGATACGATAATTACAGGTGCTTTTCAGATACTTTTTAGGATAATGGCAGGTGCTTTTCAGATAATTTTTAGGATAATTGTAGGCGCGTTTCAGATACTTTTTAGGATAATTACAGGCTCTTTTCATATACTTTGTAGGATAATTGCAGGCGCTTTTCATATACTTTGTAGGATAATTACAGGCGCGTTTCAGATACTTTGTAGGATAATTGCAGGTGCTTGTCAGATACTTTTCAGGATAATTGCAGGCGCATTTCAGATACTTTGCAGGGTCATTGCAGCCGCGTTTCAGATACTTTGTAGGATAATTGCAGCCGCGTTTCAAATACTTTGCAGGATCATTGCAGCCGTGTTTCAGATAATTTTTAGGATAGTTGCAGGCGCATGTCAGATAATTTTTAGGATAGTTGCAGGCGCATGTCAGATACTTTGCAGGATAAATGCAGGCGCTTTTCATATACTTTGTAGGAAAATAGCAGGCGCGTTTCAGATACTTTTCAGGATCATTACTGGCGCGTTTCAGATACTTTTACGGACCATTACAGGCGCGTTTCAGATACTTTAATTTTTACGATAATTGCAGGTGCTTTTCAGATGCTTTTTAGGATATTTGCAGGCGCGTTTTAGATACTTTTTAGGATAATTGCAGGCTCTTTTCATATACTTTGTAGGATAATTGCAGTTGCTTTTCATATACTTTGTAGGATAATTACAGGCGCGTTTCAGATACTTTGTAGGATAATTGCAGCCGCGTTTCAAATACTTTGCAGGATCATTGCAGCCGTGTTTCAGATAATTTTTAGGATAATTGCAGGCGCATGTCAGATAATTTTTAGGATAGTTGCAGGCGCATGTCAGATACTTTGCACGATAAATGCAGGCGCTTTTCATATACTTTGTAGGAAAATAGCAGGCGCGTTTCAGATACTTTTCAGGATCATTACTGGCGCGTTTCAGATACTTTTACGGACCATTACAGGCGCGTTTCAGATACTTTAATTTGTACGATAATTGCAGGTGCTTTTCAGATGCTTTTTAGGATAATTGCAGGCGCGTTTCAGATACTTTTTAGGATAATTGCAGGCTCTTTTCATATACTTTGTAGGATAATTGCAGTTGCTTTTCATATACTTTGTAGGATAATTACAGGCGCGTTTCAGATACTTTGTAGGATAATTGCAGGCGCATTTCAGACACTTTTCAGGATAATTTCAGGAGCGTTTCATATAATTTGTAGGAAAATTGCAGGCGCGTTTCAGATACTTTTTAAGGATAATGGCAGGTGCTTTTCAGATAATTTTTAGGTTCATTGCAGCCGCACTTCAGATACTTCGTAGGATAATTACAGGCGCGTTTCAGATACTTTGTAGGATAATTGCAGGCGCTTTCATATATTTTGTAGGAATATTGCAGGCGCTTTTCATATACTTTTTTGGATCATTGCAGGCGCGTTTCAGATACTTTTTAGGATCATTGCAGGCGTATTTCGGATACTTTGTAGGATAATTGCAGGCGCGTTTCAGATACTTTTTAGATTAATTGAAGGCTCTTTTCATATACTTTGTAGGATAATTGCAGGTGCGTTTCAGATACTTTGTAGGATCATTGCAGCCGCGTTTCAGATACTTCGCAGGAGCATTTCAGATACTCTGTAGGATAATTGCAGGTGCGTTTCAGATACTTTGCAGGGTCATTGCAGCCGCGTTTCAGATTCTTTGTAGGATCATTGCAGGCGCGTTTCAGATACTTTGAAGGATAATTGCAGGCGCGATATAGATACTTTGTGGAATAATTGCAGACGCGTTTCAGATACTTCGCAGGATCATTGCAGGTGCATTTCAGATACATCGCAGGATCATTGCAGGTGGATTTCAGATTCTTTGTAGGGTCATTGCAGGTGCGTTTCAGATACTTTGTAGGATAATTGCAGGTGCATTTCAGATTCTTTGCAGGATCATTGCAGGCGCGTTTCATATGCTTTGCAGAGTCATTGCGGGTTTTCCTATCAATTTTTGTGAATCAGTAGCCTTATATACCCTAAATTTCCAAAAAAAAATTAAAGAGGCTTACGCTTGAGTTCAAACGTCAACAATAGCTATGTTTAAAATGATTTTAGGAATAAAGTTTCTTAAAACGATTTAACTAGAATTAAGGTAAATTAATGACGATTAAATTAATAAATATTATTTATATTTATTTAAATATTTAAAAATAGCCTCTAAATTGCGTCTCGACTTGGAGAGGTTTATTTTGGATTTCCAACTTGTACTCATCTCTTACAAAAATATTAAGCTGTAATTCATCTGAATACACGCTTTTCTGACTTGCTAAAGTAATATCTGAGATGGTCCAACTGTTTAGGTACATGTACATTAAGTTCTCACCACATCTAGATAAGAAGGTCTTTTCGTCTATCTAACATCCACAACATACACACTCACAGAACGTAATCGAAAAATTCTTTCAAACTTATAGCTAAAAACCGATTACAACTGAAGGGAAGGGTCCCGACAGGCTTGTTTTACGTCTATCCGCAACCAAGAAAACTGCTGTAAACTTATATGATAGCGCTAAAGTACTTTGGTTCGCAATTTCCTTCACATTTCGAGCGCCATGGTGATAGTAGATCTTGTCTTAATCGGTTTCTATCCACGCTTGTTTTTCGTGTACCCGGGGCCACAAACACACACATGCACACACACACACACAGAAAGCTAGGTCTGGTCTCAGAAACTGGAATAAAATCACTAAAATAAACTGAAATTAATTTTATTTACTTTTTTTGGATGAAAAATGGTTTTTCTACGACTTTTTACCTCAAATAGAAGTAACTCTTATTTTATTAGGTTTTGAATCTATAGAACTTGACTGCCAACACCTTTGAAAGCTTGGAATCCTTATGTTGTTAGTATTGGATACACCTTAAACATAACTGCATAAGTTCGTAAGATGTGTTCCATAAGTTTGTCACTGGTTACTTCATGAAGTGGTGTAGGTGAAACGTCATATTCTCGCAAAGCGACGCCTGTTGAGCCATTGTCAAAGGCTTTATAAGGCTAAATAGGAAGTTGGACTGCAAAACCGAGTGTATTCAATTCTCGCGTCATTCTCGAACTAGCTCTCAGTAAGTCTCTAGCATTACGAAGTATAGGCAGTGTCATACTTATTGAAACATATCTGATAAACTTATGATAACTGTATATACAATACTGGCCCATTTATGACCAAAAAATGTTTCAATTTTCTATCTTTTATGGTGGTTTAAATATTTTTAGGATCGAGACGTGACAGTATTAGATCAAAAGATTTTATTAAGATGAAGGAGTAAAGCTTTTTTAAGATGCCTTTTTAGGCCTAACCAATTCTTTATTCAAATTTTAGAAAAATAAAAGCAGTAATCATAGCTGTGCGGGCTCACCTCAATTTCATGAGCCTGAGCTCGATTTGAGCGAGGTACTGCCTAAAAGTTTGCATAAGTTTGAGCCCGAGCTGAGCTTGGTTAATATTTGTAAAACAAAATTTCCGTGAGCTGAGCCAGTCAGGATATCGTGAGCCCGAGCCTGCGTGAGCTGAGCTCGTGTCAAGAAAACCGTGAGCCCGAGCCCGGGCTCACAAAATATCCATAATCTGTTGATCCCGAGACCGGGCTCACGAAATTTTCTTAATCTGTTGAGACCGAGCCCGGGCTCACTAAACTTGTATTATTTGTACCTACGTACTATACTAAGTAATGATGAGCTAAGGCTCTTCCTTTTTGGAAATCCATAAACAGAGTGAAACAATATTTAAGCTTTCCATATATACCATAGATGGCAGGAAATTCCACTTCGTTAGTAGATTGGAGTTGGGAGTACTTGTTACTCTTTCGTCCAAGAAAAATTTTGTCAATTTTTTTGAGTAAGAAGTTAATGTAAGAACTTAAGATGGATGTTTTAAAATGCGAAAGCTAGTCTAATAAGAGAGGAAAAATTTGACTGAGCTGAATCCACAATGAGTTTTAGGAGCCGAGACCGACGTGAGCTCGAACTTAAATATTGAGCCCTACTTGAGCTCGAAGGTAAAGTTTGAGCCCTGCTTGAGCTCGAAGTTAAATATTGAGCCCTGCTTGAGCTCGAACTTTATAAAGCGATGAGCCCGAGCCTGAGCTGAGCCCCGTTATTTATATTTTAAAATTTGAGTCCGAGCCGAGCTCAAACCTTATATATAGCGATGAGCCCGAGCCTGAACTGAGCCCCGTTATTTAAGTTATAAAATTTGAGCCCGAGCTGAGATCTCTTTAGAAAGTGAAAATGTCGTGAGCCCGAGCTGAGCTAGGGGTCCCTCTTTATAAAGAAACGCGAGCTGAGCTGAGCTTTATACTCGGCGCTCAGCTATGGCAGTAATATTAATGCCTAACAGAAGCAGATAAAAATTTAGGGTGCGCTCGAAGTTGACTTCCCGTACAAAAATTTTAAGCTGTAATTCATCTGCATACGCGCCTTTTTTATCGCTACCACGCTGTAATAAGTATACATTAAGGCTACATTTCTGCAGCTCAAAAAACGGGAAAATTTCACAGCAATTCTAGAACTGCAAATTGACTGCCGTTTCTTCATTTTCTGTTTGTTAACTGTTAACTGTCTAGCCTGGCAGAAATATGCAGCGCAATTCTGCAAACGCTAAACAAAAGTAGAAATACCAGCTGTTAGTTTAAAACTGTAATTTGACCGTTTTTATAGATATGATACAGGTCTGCAAAAGTGATGGAACAGTAGAAATACAGCTGCCAATTTAAAAATTTAATTTGACCACATTTAGAGAGATATTGCAGGTATTCAAAAGTAGGAAATTCTACTTTTGAATACCTGCAATATGTCTATACATGTTGAATAGTTACAGTTTTAAATTGGAAGCTAGATTTCAACTTTCCCATAACTTTTGCAGACCTGTAACATGTGTATAAATGTGGTCAAATTGCAGTTTTAAATTGGCAGCTGGATATCTACTTTTCCATCACTTTTGCAGACCTGTAACATGTCTATATAAATGGTCAAATTACAGTTTTAAATAGGCAGCTGGATTTCTACTTTTCCATCACTTTTTCAGACTTGTAACATGTCTATACATGTAGTCAAATTACAGTTTTAAACTAGCATCTGGTATTTCTACTTTTCTATCGCTTTTGCACACCTGTAACATGTCTATAAAAATGGTCAAATTACAGTTTTAAATTGGCAGCTGAATATCTACTTTTCCATCACTTTTGCAGACCTGTAACATGTCTATATAAATTGTCAAGTTACAGTTTTAAATAGGCAGCTGGATTTCTACTTTTCCATCGCTTTTTCAGACTTGTAACATGTCTATAAATATGGTCAAATTACAGTTTTAAATTGGCAGCTGGATTTATACTTTTCCATCACTTTTTCAGACTTGTAACATGTCTATATATATGGTCAAATTGCAGTTTTAAATTGGCAGCTGGATTTCTACTTTTCCATCGCTTTTTCAGACTTGTAACATGTCTATACATGTAGTCAAATTACAGTTTTAAACTAGCATCTGGTATTTCTACTTTTCTATCGCTTTTGCACACCTGTAACATGTCTATAAAAATGGTCAAATTACAGTTTTAAATTGGCAGCTGAATATCTACTTTTCCATCACTTTTGCAGACCTGTAACATGTCTATATAAATTGTCAAGTTACAGTTTTAAATAGGCAGCTGGATTTCTACTTTTCCATCGCTTTTTCAGACTTGTAACATGTCTATAAATATGGTCAAATTACAGTTTTAAATTGGCAGCTGGATTTATACTTTTCCATCACTTTTTCAGACTTGTAACATGTCTATATATATGGTCAAATTGCAGTTTTAAATTGGCAGCTGGATTTCTACTTTTCCATCGCTTTTTCAGACTTGTAACATGTCTATACATGTAGTCAAATTACAGTTTTAAACTAGCATCTGGTATTTCTACTTTTCTATCGCTTTTGCACACCTGTAACATGTCTATAAAAATGGTCAAATTACAGTTTTAAATTGGCAGCTGAATATCTACTTTTCCATCACTTTTGCAGACCTGTAACATGTCTATATAAATGGTCAAATTACAGTTTTAAATAGGCAGCTGGATTTCTACTTTTCCATCGCTTTTTCAGACTTGTAACATGTCTATAAATATGGTCAAATTACAGTTTTAAATAGGCAGCTGGATTTCTACTTTTCCATCGCTTTTTCAGACTTGTAACATGTCTATAAATATGGTCAAATTACAGTTTTAAATTGGCAGCTGGATTTCTACTTTTCCATCACTTTTTCAGACTTGTAACATGTCTATACATGTAGTCAAATTACAGTTTTAAACTAGCATCTGGTATTTCTACTTTTCTATCGCTTTTGCACACCTGTAACATGTCTATAAAAATGGTCAAATTACAGTTTTAAATTGGCAGCTGAATATCTACTTTTCCATAAGTTTTGCAGACCTGTAACATGTCTATAAATGTGGTCAAGTTGCAGTTTTAAACTAGCAGCTGGTATTTCTACTTTTTCATCACTTTTGCAGACCTGTAACATGTCAATAAATATAGTCAAATTGCAGTTTTAAATTGGCAGCTGGATTTCTACTTTTCCATCACTTTTGCAGAACTGTAACATGTCTATAACTGTGGTCAAATTACAGTTTTAAACTAGCAGCTGTTATTTCTACTTTTGCATCGCGTTTGCAGAATCGCGCTGCATATTTCTGCCAATACAGACAATTAACAGATAATAAACAGAAAATGTAGAAACGGCAGACAATTTGCAGTTCTGGAATTTCTGTGAAATTTTCGCGTTTTTCGAGCTGCAGAAAATGTAGCCTTAATTTATACCTATTACAGCGTGGTAGCGATAAAAAAGCGCGTATGCAGATGAATTACAGCTTAAAATTTTTGTACGGGAGATTAAATCAAATATGAAACTTTAAATTATGAATATCGAAGTGAAGTTGTGTTTTCACGAAAAATTAGAAGCGACACTGAGAATATTTCTGTCCACGTCTACACTAACTGAGATTGGTGAGAAGTGAGCGAGTACTGAGTACTCTAGTAAGCGTGGAACCATAAAGATCACTCGTGTCGCATCTAAATTAGGGATATCAACTTGCCACAAACCCAGTTTTCGGTTAACTGGTTTTTAAAATGGCCGGTTTAACCGATCCAAAAAAAATTGACAAAAACATCATGCAAATAAACTGACGTCGCTGATACACTGCGTCACTACAAAGTGCTGGGCATAAAATTCAAGTGACTGAAACGTGAATAGTGATGCTAGAGAACAACGGAAAACGGGCCTTTTTTCAATTTTATAAACTCGAAAAAAAAACCGTTCCGATTTTAACTAGAGATGGCCGATACCAGGCTTAACCCGATACCGATCGATACCGATATGGTATCGGTTCATCCTTACAGGCGCGTACTAAGAAAGATTTTCGCTTATTAGTTGTTAGATAAACTGAATTCAGGTACTTTTTATATAAATGAGAACTCGTCACGATTGAAATTCATAGAAATGAGATATTATCACCATCATTACGTTACGAAAAGACCTAAAAATGTCATATAGCGTCTTATAACGCATTTTAAACGAGTATCGGTTTAGTATCGGTATTGAACCAACCGATCCGATACTATCGGGAAACCCTGAGTATCGGTACCGGTTCATCCCTAATTTTAACCAAAGAATTAAAAAACCGAAAAAGTTGGTGCTCCGGATTTGAAAAACAATCAGTAGATAAATTTGTTTAGTCTTATGACCAACTATGTAAGAGAGAATTTCTGTATTATTAATTTTGATGAGAAATAAATTACCGATGAAAAAACAATGCATTTTAATGAATGCAGAAACAAATAAAAACATTTTAACTTACCTATATCAGGCCTTGTTTCAACATCGGCACCATTCTGCATAAGACTAAATTTGCATGCTACATACAATGGACTAAATCTGTCACACTCTAGTGGATTGACGTCACTTCCGGTTTCTAATAGCTTCTCGACGATTTCGGTGTAACCAAACCGGCAAGCCAAGTACAAAGGCGAAAAGAATCCAACGGAGCTATCAGAAAACGAAAATACAACTTTTTCGAATTGTCTTTCTCGATACTGAACTAAAAGCTTTAAAAGACTTTGGTTATCTTTGGATAAAATGTCGATCAAGTTGCTGAGTGTATCAAGTTGACCTTCGCGGATTAGTACGTGTAGAACGGTTTCATTCGAGGCATTGTAGCACTCTTTTTGGGGATAATTCTTGTGTAAGAACTTGACGTAACTTCGTAAAATCTTCTCAGTTTTCTCGGAATGTTTTCCATTTCGAATGAGTACATTGAGGAAGGTTCGAACCACTGCAAATTCCTCTTGTAACATTATTTCTCGAGTCAAAATTGACAATTTATTCCAGGCGTCTGCGTTTCTCTTCGGACTGTTAGCCAGGTTCAAAAGGTAATCCACAACGAAATATTCAGCAAAGGTTCGATGTATAAACGTCAGATGCCCAATATAAACTCCCGCCTTTAAAAGTGAATCCTCAACTAGACCTTCTTCGTCCTCAAGTTCGGGGTAATTCAATTCTTCATATACGTTTTCAGACAATAAAAGTGTTTCTGAAATATTTGTTTTTCCGCAATTTTTTGCGCGTTGGTCGAAGCTACGTTACCGTCCGTCGAGGATCCTTTTTCGGTATCATAAATTGCCATTTTACCCTCAATAAAATCTTTGTATAAATCCATTAACGATACGTTGAAAATCATTGCGAATTGGCCATTTGAAATGTTACGGAGCATATATGACGCTAATAATCTGCATTGTAGTGGGACTCCCATGAACTGTCTTTCGTTATCTTTTATAGAGTTGGATAAATTGTCAATTGATGTTGAGACGTATTTGTTCAAATCTTCAAGCGTTCCCGGGAATTTTGTATTCACGATATTAAATTGTTTTAGCAAATATTTAACAATGAACTCCACTTGATCTTCTTTCGAAAATGGTACCATAGTATGGGCCCAACAGCTGAAACAATTTTCCAACTGTTCCTTGGTATATGGCCTAGTTGATATTATAATTTTCTCGACACGAGTTTTCATCAACGCTTCTAGCATTTTTATGACCTTGCTATCATAAGTGGGACTAATTTCGTCAAATCCGTCAAAAAGTAACACCAGTCTCCCGTAATTGGTTAACGAATTTTCGAACAACTTTTCTTCCAACGGAGTTTCTAATTTCGTGTTTTTGCTGCAAGGCAAGATATATTTCAGCATAAAATCCGATAACTGTTTCGGATTTGCGATGGAAATTTTCCATTTTTTCGCCGATTCTAAAGTCTTGGTGCACTCGTTTAAGTTGACTCTAATTACCCAATAATTTGGATATTGAAGTTTCATTTTTTGTCCCAATAAAGAAAGCACGGTTGATTTTCCCATCCCAGGAGTGTCGGATATTATCAATGATTTGCCAGATTTTTCAATCAATGTGTCTTCAGAATAGGAAGAACTCTGATCTTTGACCAAATACTTTTGTAAATAATCGAGTTCACCACGTGACTTGTACCAAATTAACTTTGAATTTGAATCATACTTTAACCAATGAATGTTCTTATTTGGATATTGTTCGCATAAACGTTGAAAATCCTCATCTTCCGTTATTTGGACGCAGTTTTCTTGATTTGCGAAGCGCGGATTTCTTAGAGCTATTAATTCGGAAAAGTCTATGTTGTTTAAACATTTTTCATCAATAACTTCTTTTAGTTGGAACTCTCGTTGAATGTAATAATCCTCGACGTCACCCAGACTCTGGAGCTCCTTTCCGACAGTTATGTCTTTATTTTTAATCAAATTAACTAGAATTTCACCTTTCAGAACTTCTTCAAATTGAATAAAATCCTCTTCCAAAAAGAGATCTTTTAAACTTGAGTTTCCATTTCCTTGAAACTTGATTACTCTTTTCTGAGTTAGATCTTCCTGAGCTTCATTGGTCAACTCGTCCCACGTGATTCCGTCATGTTCTATCACGTGCTCTATCTTTAAATCTTGGGCAATTCCATCCGTTATTAAAATTAATTTGATATTAGTTTTAGTAGATTTAATTTCGTCTCGCAAATCTTGTAGAAATTTCCAACGTTCGGTATTCGAGTCAAGTTCGCCAGCGCATTCGATTAATATTATCGTTTCTCCCAAATTTTCGTGTTTTAAAAATTTCTTCAAAGTGAAGAAAGTTTCCGTTATTAATCAACTTTGCAATTCAAAGGCCAAAATTAAATTTTTTCCTCGTGAACTTGGAATTGCCGTCAGAGCCTTTGCCATAGCGATATCGGTTCCATACTGAGCCTGAATTTCACAAACTTTGTCTGGCTTTTTTTCGAAAAAGTTTATCAAACCATGCCAAGGATCTTTGGAGTCTTCGACCTTTAATTTGATTAAATCGCCGATTTGTTTTCGGTATGTTTGGGATATGTCGTTGTAAATCGTTTTCCTGACTTCATAATCGGTTAAGGCATCTTCGGTTTTCTCATTTAACTCGGGATAAAGTCTAAGCAAGCACTTAACGTATGGTACAAGTTGACGGATATCCGAATCAGAGTCGCAGGTAACGATATCACCTTGAAGACATAATTGTTCCAATTTGCGTTGAAAAATTTGATTGTAGTAAAAAATTATATTCGAGATTATTTTCAATTGCTGGAAAAGCTTCAAAAACTTTAATTCCGAATCAGTGAAAACGCTGACGTGGCATTGATTTTTCTGAACGAGCTTCGCTTGATACCGAACTTTCAAATATTTTTGCGCTTTTGAGTTAGGTCCATCGGTGTATGTTAAATATCCCGTCGTATCTTGAGTTTCTAATTTATTGACTGCTTCGGCAAATTGCCAAAAATTTTCATATTCTTTACCGAAAGAGTGGTTTTCCCTTGTCGGAAATTCTGTTCCTGTAACAACTTCTATAGCACTAAACCATGCTTTTTTTAAAATAGCTTTCGTCAGAGCTTTCGTACATTTCCAGAAAGTGACTTCAATTTCGGGCCAATCGACTACTTCTATTTCATCCGATGATGGAGTTTTCAATTTTGCTAAAAGACCTTCGAGGGCGTGAGACTGTTTCGTGTATTCAACAGTGTCCTCAAAGATGGTAATTTCTGGAAAAATTCGGTACAATTTTCCAGCATGTTTATTGCAACAGTTGACGATATTTGGTGACGATATATGGTTGGTTATGTCCAGGCGATGCAGATGGATCTTTTTATCAGCATATCGAACTTCAAAATCGTCTTCCATCTTTGCCAGCATATTCTTGCAACCTGGGCTATCAAAAACTTCAGTGTGCGCGTGGTAACCTTTGTAAGTCTTGCTTGAATCTTCTTGGTTTCGAATGTTGATAAAAATTCCTTTTTCCAACTTCAAGTACTTGAGGGAAAATGTCGTTACTTGGGCTAACCAACCACCTAAGGAATGTCCAGTGAAATATATTTCGAATTGGACGTCGTAGTCTTGCTCAACTGAAGTGGCAGCTTCGTAGACTAGGTGCGTAAACGTGCAAGCGGCATTCATCTGTCTAACATAACGATTCCACACGACTCCCATTAAATCGGCTCGTATTGTATCCAAGTTATTGGTTCCTCTATGCGCTATGACAATTCTGCGATGCTCTGGATGCCAAAATGCAGCACCAAAGTATCCCCATCTTAAATTCCAGAACGCTGAACTTCTAGTGGTTGTAAGAAGTTCCCAACCTTGAGGTAATTGCAAACGTTCCTCGTAATCCTCATCAACATCCTCTTGATTTCGGTCCGGGTCTTTGTAGGCACTGTCAGCGAATTTCCCAAGCGTGTAACGGTCCAGGAAAGGCAATACGCTCTCCAGTTGTTCTTCTTTAGCCCTTGTTTCTTTTGGTGTTTTAGTTTTGAGGTCGTTTAGAAAATTTTTGTTGCTGAATTCTAAGCTATCCTCTACAGTTAATTTTTCTGAGACTTCTTCAAAAGCTAATTTGTCAATTTCATTTTCCGTGTTTGAAACTGTCCCTGTTATGGATACCAGATTCAATATTCAATATATTTAAAATAACACCATGGACGGTCATAGCATGGAGAAAGGGGGGAGGAGTCGAATTGAGTAGCGTTTCTCGGTCACTATGCGTAGTAAGTTTCACCCCCAAGTGGGAGAAAACTGTGGGGGATGGAATGGGGAAAGATTCTTGCACACTGTGGTAAAACCACCATGATGCTTCTTTGGCATAGCAACTCCGAATGACTCCCTAAAAATATGATTGCCTTCTTCGAAGTGGGGAATAATCGGTGGGTTGCGACATGGAGAAAGGGGGGAGGATTCGAAATCTTGAGCCGAACTCTGCCCCAACCCGCGATATAATTTCCCACTAAAACGGGAGGACGGGGTGGGTTGAAATTGTGGGGGTCTCATCATCCACATCGTGGTAAACACACGTGACCTAGTTAGCTGGCGCCGTCTTTGGCACCGTGGTGGCGAGTTTAATTTAATTGCCTTCTGGTACTTCGTGGCGCGTAGATTTCAACGGAGGAACGGAGGCAAGCTTTTTGTGAATTAGGTAATATTTCATGTATTAATTATTTGAATATGGGCATATACTGCGTGTATAAAAGCCAAAGTTATTATCTAAAACGATGAAAGCCTGGAACCATGCTGCTACTATATTTTGAATTTGCCATGTCGAGACATGGTCGAGAGAGGGCGTGATAAATGTAGCCAAAGAAGCATCATGGTGGTTTTACCACAGTGTGCAAGAATCTTTCCCCATTCCATCCCCCACAGTTTTCTCCCACTTGGGGGTGAAACTTACTACGCATAGTGACCGAGAAACGCTACTCAATTCGACTCCTCCCCCCTTTCTCCGTGGTTGCGATTGATTAAATTTTTAACATGATATAATGTAAGCCTTGGTCTTCTTATATAAAGCTCGTGTTCCCTCATTACACAGGTAGGTAGGAACAAATCAGAACTCTTACAAGCGAGGGTGGAGCTAAAACTATTCTTTGCTAATCTTAGAGGCTCAGTCAATTCTACCTCTCGAGTATGGGAGCATCTAGGCCTAGAAACCAGATTCAATATTCAAATTAAAATAAAACCATGGTCATTTAAGCTAGATGGTCATAGCAACTCGGAAAGGCTCCCTGAAAATACGATTGCCTTTTTCGAATTGAGGAATCATCGGTGGGTTGCTATTGGTTGAATTTTCAACATGAGATGTAAGCCTTGGTCTCCCTATGAATCTCGTGTTCTCTCATAACACATGCAGGTAGGAACTATCAGTACTCGTTCACGCGAGAGTGGAGCTAAAATTAGCCTTTGCTAAACATTTGGAGCAAGGTCATTAAACCGAATTACATGCGCGATAAATAGTTGACTCACCATTACTCTATTAGCGTTTAACTATTTGGCAAGACGCGCAAGTGGAGTTTTGTCCTACCTCAAGAGGAGGTTTGTTGGTTGATTTCTGGGGATTTAGTGCCAAACAATTATAAAATTCACCTTACGGTGCGATAATAATTAGGTAAAGCAAACAAAAAGGGTGAGCCTGGGAAGAATGACGTTACATAACTAAAGTATTAACAGGATACAGAGTGCCATCCTTCCATTATCCCCTTCTGCTAAAATGTAAGTGGAGAGACCTTCCTACCCTCACCATTGTAAGCGACAGTTTTCGCACTACGACCATCTAGCTTAAAGGACTATGAAAATACGTTCGGAGCGTATTATAAATTATCCTACCTGGCCCTGCCATTGTAGAATTTCTTAAATTTCCGCAGAAACTCGAAAACCAAACACGGCAAGCTTATGTTATAATTTCACACTAAAAAATAAGAATGTAAAACTAAAAGTGAAAAACATGTTCCTATTTAAAATAGCATTGAAATCACTCACGTGACGTGGAATTATTCAATCCAAATTCTTCATCCGCCATTAATGGTGTGCAATTTCTATTGGTTAAGAACTTGGCATCAACATGACGTCGTTAATTGTAAATCATGTTTCAAATACCGAATTCTAAACTTACTTTTTATCTTGCTAAGCCTTTTCACGAACAATACCCGGAATCTTGAACATCACGCGTTCAGATTAGCGAAAGAACAGCGCAGATTAAAAGAACTTTTAACTATCAGTACAATGTTCTTACTGAACGATCTACATCTATTTCAACTAATTTTAAGCAATTAAACTAAATATTCCGAATTTTGGGTTAATTTCCGTTAACAAGACTATGGACACGACTGAACTAATTTAATCTTTCCAAGTCCTTATCAGCTTGCCAAACTTCACTTCATTGTGAAATAAAATCAGCTGAGGTTTGTCACGCGGTGAAACTTACCTTAAAAAGGTACAAAAGAAGATAAAACTATAATTTGGTTTTATCACGAGGAGATAGCAACGGCCTAATCCAATTAAAAAGAACAATGAATGTATTGTAACTAAGGCAAAAAAAAATAATTGTCTTTGACATTTGAAAAAGTATGGCACAAGTTGCTAGCGATTCCCATGAATAGCAAACAAAAGCAAACTTGACTGTTACACTTATTGTTGTTATGTTTCTTAAAATATTGCAATAAATATAGAATTAGTATTATTTATTTAAAATTTAAATGTTGTACAATGCTACCCCTTTGTACAGAAACAAGGATGGTTAAGTATGGAGCGGGAATATGACGTCATAAAACATAAAACAAAGGATAATTAAGAATGGGGTGGAATTGAATAAGTCCTGTCGTATAACGAGATGACTTTATAGAAATAAAGAACTTATTCCAATACAACATATTGGCAACGATTCCCTTTAAATCGGCTGTTAGTACGGTAAAGTTGGTTATATTGATATTCCTTTATGGGATATGACGGTTTGGCGCCAAAATATCCCCCACCTTGTATTTACGAAGGCCCTGTTCCATGCGGTTGTAAGACTTGCAAATGTTCTTGGTATTGGTATTTATTTCCTTGTCTTCCTCAACCCTTTCAGCGAATTGAGCAAATGTGTACGCATCCAGTCCATTGTCCAACCGTTCTACGTTAGTCCTTGCTTCTTTAATCCTTCGAGATTTAAGGTTTTCGAGAAAACCGAAGTTTCTTAAAACTAAGCCTTTGTCTAAAGTTAATCCGTCATTGTAGGGTGGCGGAATGGGATGGGATTTCCCGCCTTTAAATCTGACTTTAATAATGAAATGTATCAGGCAAAAGTGAAACACAATTCACAATGCTTAACCTTACTGGTACAATTAAATGCAACGCTTAATGTTACTATTACAATCCTCATCCTTTTGAAATATACGAACGAAAAATATCACCTCACCATAATCCTCTCCCATTCACTGTCCCTTCAATGACCAACGAAAAATTTCATAGTGCCAAAGGCGGTACTCTTTCACGACGACGCCAACAACAAGGCCGGTCAAACTAATACCCACATCGTAGATGTACATCATACGATGTGGATAAAAAACCTACAGTCGCTAAAATTTCAACAACTTTCCAATTGATCCATGTCCTAAAAGTTCAGTAACTAAACTTATGAACTTTCAACTACAATACCCGTAACACTTCTCGGAATTTAATTAATTAACCTTCACTCAGTTTCCACAATCCTCAAACATCCCAAAGATTTTAGAACAAACAAATTTAATTACCGTCTAAAGGACGCCCGATATTTCAATCCAATTAAAATTGCAAATTAAATAATTAAAAAAAAACTTACGGCGCAACAAAGACACTTCGCCTGTCCTGTTGAACCACGCAAAACTGATCAAACCGTTAACCACTTCTTCGGACGCTCGACGAGACAACCGCTAAATTAACCACAGAGAGACGACAATTCCCGCAAAAAATGCCCACACACAAATAAGGCGGGAAATTAAAAAAAATCCCGCCAATTTGAGAAAGAAAATTAATTACACCGAGAACGGCAGCAAATGGACTTTGAAGTATATCTTCAAGATATTCTTTATACTTTAAGTGCACTAAACGCCAACTGACTTTCTTGTGCAATTAAGCGTAACTTGTCAGTGAAGGAAAAAGGAGGTTTACTTCTGTGGTGACAGAAGGGGTCGTGTATGGGGTCAAGTCACCACCGGGAGAGATAGACGGCACTGGCACCATGTGTCGTATCCCTCCTAACTTTGTCGCTCAGAAGTTTGGCTTACAGGAGCGCGTAACACTCCCGACAAATTCGGGATAATTAAGTACACGTGGCTTTGTGGCGCCACACGAGCGCCCGGGGTTAAAGTTCACTACACAGAGATAGCGCGCTGATTTTTTAGAATGGTTAAAAAATAATTGGGTGGGATTAAAACCAGTCTTTGGAAATCCCCCGTTGTTATTTGGAATAGGGGGAGGAATTAGGTGAAAGAATAATAATGCCAAATATTGGTTGTTTTGTTCAAGGTTACCAAAGGTCAGGTAATAATCCCGTAAAGGGTGCAACGTGTCACGTGCTGCATGAAAAGCGTGAAAATAAATGTCAGAAACGATTCAAATTGATATAAATTTATTAATGAAACATTTTGCGTAATTAATTTTCGTTTGTTAATATTGATTACAATTAAGAAAAAAATTGTACAAAAGTAAATATGAAATAGATATAGACGCGTACAGTTTCGATTGTGTATTAATTGTTTAAAGAAAACCCTAAAAGATAATTTTCACGCAACAGTTTCACATAAACCATATTTGAAAGCAAGAATTTAATTAGATCAAAGTAGAATTTAATTTCAATTAACCTTGACTATATTAAGATTAACTATTTTTATATAATAAAATTAATATCAAGAAATTTAAATTTATATTTGTGATTGTACCATTAGTTAACAAGGTTAATTTAAAAGGATAGTATAGCGTTATGAAAAAATCATTAAATATTGTATTGAAATATTTAAAGCCCATAATATAAGAAAAATAAAGCATTGTATATAATATAAAAAGATAGTACCAATTAAAAATCAAAATAAAATTTCGTATTCCATTTTTCAATTTTAGAATTTAATATCAAAAAGAATAGTACTTAATCAAAAAATAAAGTCGATATTCGTGTTTTAAACAATCAACATATCTAGAAACAATTGAGAACTTTCGTCGCAAATTTGCTTAAAAAAACCAATAAAAAAAAGTATTTCTTTTAAAGTGAAATATTTTTTTCAAAAAAGTACGATCTTAACTTAACCTAATCTAAACCTAACCCAAGACTCACGCGCTTTCATTCTTTAATTGTTAATGAAGACTTAGGATTTCTAAACGGCTTAGTTCAAAAGGTTTCTTTTTACTAACCAAAACGTTTTCAGTCAAACAAATTGCATTGCTTCTAACTAATTTAATTTGAAGGTGCTGAACACGAATATCGACTTAATTTTTAATTTAATTAAGTGCCCGGTAAAGCGCACTTATACTCTTTCGCATAAGACCAAACCGCCATTTCAATTACGGGTTAATATTTTAAAATTGAATTACAATAAAAAAATTGTTTTCATGAAAATGAAAAATACACGAGTTGCTAAAATGCGCCTCTTCTTAGTTTAGAAAGAAACAAAAAGAACAATATTGTGGGAAAGGTGTCAATAAACAAAGCTAATTAGCAATAATTTGGAATAAGTAGCAATATTTTGGGGTAAAAACATATCCAATTTAGTAATATTTTGGAAAAGGTAGAAATTTATTCAGTTGATAATATCAAAAACAGGCGCGCATTTAGCCGCTCATAAAAAACACGAACCAGTGAAAACTTTAACGGAAATTTCTGACAAAATAACAGATGATACCTTAAATTGACGGCTGCTTTTTCTAAATATAAAAGGAATTAAATATTAAAATTAATGAATAAATGATCGTTTATTACAATATGATAATTATTACATTTAATTTGTAGTGGCGTCTGCTAAATCGACCCACTTACCCTAACCTATCGCAGCCTGTTAGAATTAAACCAAATTCTATAGGGGTAGCAGACGCCATGCACTAAACCAATGGTGGATGGCGAGGCAGTAGTCCTTGATAATTTTTAATCATGACTAATTAAATGTACTAATTATCATATTGTAATAAGACATTATTTTAATTTCAAATTTTAATTCCTTTTATATTTAGAAAAAGCAGCCGTTCTTTTAATTAAGGTATAATCAGGGCCGGAAATAAGAAAAATTTCTTATAGGACATGTGTCCAGTGACCCCCCATTTGACTGGAAAATTTATTGGACATTGTCCACTGGAGTGTGCTAAAATAATGTCGCATCTTCATAGTCAAGCTATCAAAACTTCGGAAAATTTATTGGTCAAAATGTCCAGCGACCCCCTTAGTTTTTTAAAAAGTTATGGGTGCATTTTAAAATTTTATTGGACAATGTCCAGTGTCCTGTGCTTATTTCCGGCCCTGGGTATAATCAGTTATGTTACCTGAACTTTTCCTTTAAAAAGATATCGGTAAAATCTTGAAGGAACATTGCAGTATTGAAACTTGATCTCTCGACGAAGACAATCGCTTCGAATCTCGGTTCCGTGAAAACCGGGCTTAAGAGTATACTAAAGGGAAGGCTTTCACGGCGGTAGTGTCTCGTATAATTTAATACCAAGTTGGGGTGAGACGGATTATAAACAGCAAGGGGAACAGACCATAGTCCTCTTTTAGATCCCATTCAGACATTGGAACTTAATAGTCGATGATTTGTTTATGATCTGGTATAGTTTTCTCTACTTGACAGACGACAATTATAATCAGTTTATCCGATAAGTATTACATCTAATTTTTGGTACCCGACAAGCATTTTTCCGGTAGGTTTTATTACCCGGATACCCGATAACAGAATTCGGGTACCCACCCCGATACCAAATATGCAAATTTAAGAGTACCCGAATTCAGTTTGTAAACCAAAAATCACTATACCCGCATTGCCCCATTTATATTTATATTTGAAATTTTGAAAATAGCTAAAGTTATTTTGAAGTATTAATAAGAGTCATATTGCTCCTCCTGACTTGAGTTGGCAGGGACCCCCGAGGGTGTTAATCTGGAACTAGTTCCATTTTTAGCCACATCGTAGTATACGATGAGGCTCTTAGTTTGACCCGAGCCGTCGTAGTAGTAGTAGTAGTAGTGGCCGGGGTTGTCGCTTCGTTATCGTCAGATTTTAGCTTAAAAGGAACTTTATATTACCACAACCCACCCATAGGGGTTACTGGGCTCGGTTAGAGATTTAATTTTAATTAAAATTTTTTCAGGTCAGACCCCGGGTCGCTGGCACAGTAGACAGAAATTCTACCACTAAACTATAGAGACTTGATAGAAACCTCGAGTTTTTTATCTTTTATTTTTATCCCAAAAATGTCGGGGTGATGTGGGATGGGGTACCTCTGTGGGGTCTGATACTTTTGAATTTTTATCTGTGGGGTCGGATAATTCAGAATTTGTATGTTTGGGGTTATTATATTTATTTTTAAATTTATTTTCTTTTTATTTATGTGCTAATTAAATAGATAACGATTTTACCCGTTTCCTACCGCGCTCCTCATGTGTGTCGTTCTCGTTCGGTAGCTATCGCCATGTTGTGTTTGATTGGAACGTTTTGGCGGTTAATTCAAATATGGTTTTAGATAGAGCTAACATAGTGTTAAATGAGCATTATGCGTCTGATCAATTTAGCATTGCTAAAGGTAATTCGAGGGGATAATCACTATAACTAAACTTTCCCTTTCAAATATTTCTGGGCATAAGTCCTTGTTAGAAATTTATAAGATCCGATAAGTGTGCATCGGGAAGCCCTCAGATGAGCGGTTCCCGTATGAGCGGATTCCATAATAGCGGTCCTCATATCAGCAGTTCCCTAAATAGCGGTTTCCCGAAATGGCAGTTTACCCGTTACAACAGTTACCGATACAGCGGTTCTCGCAAACGCGGCGTACCATTACAGCAGTTCTCTGAAGAGCAGAAAAACAGGAATGTGAAAAACGACTGTTGTTAGTTATGGTGTACGCTGTGTTATATGAACTTAAATAGAACTAGGTCAGATATGGTTAGCTTCAAGTTGATTATTTGAACCCCCAATAGTGTTAGGTTAGGTTAGGTTTGGTTAGGTTAGGTTGGGTTTGGTTTGGTTAGATTAAAGTTGATTATTTCAATTAAATAGTATTAGGTTAGGTTAGGTTGGGTTTGGTTTGGTTAGGTTAAAGTTGATTATTTCAATTAAATATAATTAGGTCAGGTTAGGTTGGGTTGGGTTCGGTTTTTTAGGTTTTGTTTTGATTGGTTAGACTTGGGTTAGTAATATTTTTGAAATGGTGTTACGCCTTTTCCAAAATATTGTTGTTTATCTTCATTCACTTCCCAAATAATAATATGCCTTTTCCAAAAAATTACTGTTTACAATTATCTACTTCCGAAATAAAATAACCTTTCTTGAAATATTTTCTATCCTGGTATTAGAATTGTAAACTGATACAGCCTGAAGAATAGTGCAATATTTAAGTGTACTTTAAAAACACGATCCGTTAGTAGGTCACATTACTGACTAAATGATCACAGAAAAAGGTAGTTTTCGAAAACCACGAATATATCTGAATTGTTAAGAAATACTCGAAACTGAAGACAAACACTGCTATTTCCCAAAATAGCGGCCGCTATTTCTAAAACAGCGGCCGCTATTTCTAAAACAGCAGTTTTGAACAACGCCGCTGTTTTTTTGGAATCGCAGCTGCTATTTCGAGAACTGCTCTACCGGGAACTGCTCATACGAGGTACACCCTGTGCATCGGCATAAGTCTATGTTGTAAACTCATCGAGGGGATTATCACTAAAACTATCTGTTCTTCGATTCGCCGGAATATTAGAATTACAGCATAAGTAAGTTTATACAGTTATAATTTTACCACTGTTTAGAGTAGGGCATCGAGGGGCTATTAACTCTGATTTTATGCACGGTAAATCATTTAAGCATTGTAAAAGATAGCGCTATTCACTCATTAGGGCAAGTTATAGAGGGGTTATCCACTCATTAGGGTAGGGTATAGAGGGGCTATTCACTCGTACGATGTGGCTACTATTACGAGCCCTTGGGCCGTCTTGTTTAAATCATCATTATACCCACTACGCAGTTCCATTACATCTTCATATCCATATCGATGAGCTATGTCTAATGGCGTTTGCCCTATTTTATTTTTAACTGGGGAATAGCGCCGCGTTCAAGTAACAATTTCACGACATCAACGTAGTCCTCATATGCGTTAACGCGGCCCCCAAAAGCAGCACGCATTGGCGTTTCACCGCTGTTTCTCGGTAAACCGTAATTAGCGCCGCGTTCTTGTAACAATTTCACGAGGTCAACACGGCCCCAATCAGCGTCAAAGTGCCTTAGCGTTTTACCCCAGTCATACTTTAAATCGCAATTAGCGCCGCGTTCTAGTAACAATTTCACGACATCAACGTAGCCCCCATCAGCGGCATAGTGCATTGGCGCTTCACCTCTGTTATTCTTTAAATCGTAATTAGCGCCGCGTTCTATTAACAATTTCACGACATCAACGCGGCTCCCATGAGCGGCCCAGTGCATTGGCGTTTTACCCCATTTATCCTTTAATTCGTAATTAGCGCCGCGTTCTATTAACAATTTCACGACATCAACGTGGCCCCTTTCAGCGGCTTGGTATATTGGCGTTTCACCGATGTAATTCTTTAACTCGTAATTAGCGCCGCGTTCTAGTAAGAATTTCACGACGTCAATTTGACCCTGGTATGATACAATGTGTAACGGGGTCTCTTTAAACTTAGAGTCTCCACAGTTCACGTCAGCACCGGCATTTATTAAAAGTTCTGCAATTTTAACGTGGTTGTTTGAAGAGGCAGGGTGTTTTCGAGTCATGTCTAGTTAAAAAAAGAGCATGTATAACTAATCACGCACCGAAGTATAGCCAAGGTCAGGAGTTCATAATAACCCCCTTGTTATTTAATTTAACCGCGGAATTCTCACTCACACCATGGCCAACTATGGCTGCGTTCAGTAACATTCATCAGGAAAAACGTCGATGTTTGGGAAAATGAAATCGTTGTTCTTTTGACGTCATGATGACGTTGCAGTTGTTGAACGTCACAATTTTGCGTAATCTATGCTTTTCAAAATGGCGACGATATTATGATAACGTTATGGCAGAGGCTTAAATAATGAAACCGAACTATTTACAAAGATATTATGCTTCAATTTATCAACTAAATCAAAACGCCTATCTCTACAGGTACTGTACAATTACCAGAGTGGTTTTAGGGCTAGACATTCCACTATTACCTGCATTTTCGACCTTTACGAAACCATACTAAACTATCTCCGAAATGACATGTACGTTATGCTAGTGTTCATAGACCTGTCAAAGGCTTTCGACACGGTGCAGCATGACATATTACTTGGTGATCTCGAGAATGCTGGTATAAGTGGTACAGTACTAAAATGGTTTAAGTCCTATCTACACAACAGGCAGCAGGTACTCTTTCATAATGGGCACTACTCTGAAAAGCTAACGATTAAAAACGGGGTTCCCCAAGGCAGCGTCTTAGGGCCCCTCTTATTTAATGTTTACACGGCTGACCTCCATAATTCTCTGCTCTCATCAAAATCGAAGGAGTATGCGGACGACTCGGCTCTAATTGCAGCAAATAAAGATCTGCAGAGGTTAATAACGGACACTGAGCTTGACTTAGATCAATTAAAAGTTAAATTATTAGAAAAAGGTCTCGTTTTAAACGAAGAGAAAACAAATTTCATGTTAATATCACCAAATAAGCAAATGAGAAACCAAGCCGACTGCCTAGTAACTCTGTGTAAAGGGACAATAAAAAAAGTAGATAATTTTAAATACCTGGGCCTGTGGGTAGATGAAAAGCTCACATGGACTAAACATGTGGAATATGTTACTAAAAAAGTAAACACGAGACTATGGCTTCTGAGGCCGCTTCAGAAATACCTAGACACAGATTTTTTAAGAATAATATACAATGCCGGCATAAAGCCAATATTACAATACGGCAACATATTCTATCACAACACCTCTAAATTAAATCAGTCTAAATTAAGTTCTTTAAATTATATGTGCGCTAAAATGATATCCAATACTCGAAAATACTCCTCCACGACTGCCGCAAGGGAAGTCGCAAATATCAATACCATGGACTTTAATTACTACTTTGACCTCCTAATATTCATGTTTAAAGTGAGAAATGGCCTCTTCCCAAAATATATAATAAACTGGTTCCCAAAGGGAAATAATAATATAAGAACACGAGGAGATAAACATAACTTCTATTCTGAAAGTTGCAACTCTCGCATCAGAGACAAGAGTGAAAAATTCCAAGGCATAAAATGTTGGAATGAACTAGACGACAATCACAAAATTATAACTTCAATAACGCTTTTTAAAGATGCCATGAGCAACCATGTCGCACAGAAACTAAGTCAATGACGCTACGATTACCTGTAAGCAAATGTTAACAACTGCCAATTTAGGCCCCATATTTTTAAGCTAACTTATTTTATATTACTTTTATGTTTTAATTTAACGCTGGACATCATTGTAAATAAGGGCTACACCTTAATGATTGCTCCAATAAAAAAGCCTTTATTATTATTATTATTATCATCATAAGTTAATTAAGCCTTAATTGAGGCTTAATTAACTTATGTTATTATTATTATTATTAAAATTCTGTCATAATCCTTTTTTTTACCGAAATTAATATATTGCTGTTTAGTATTATCAAATGCGGATTATGCTTCCCCCCACTTTTCCATAACTTTGACCATGGATTTCATGATATCCCCGAAGTAAAAACTAAGCAGACGAACAAAAAAGCTTTTAACCAATCATGAGCCCCCTAACCATAGATAACCTCTTTAATGCCAGACCAATAGGCGACGGCTATTACTATTTTCTTGCATGGGACCTCGACTCGACCTCGCCGTCGACATAGCCGGGAGGCCCGGAAGGCGAATTTGCGGTATCGTTCCGTAGTCGTTATAAAATGTTCAACGTTTTAAAGCTCAAGTTTTGAAATTTTTTGAGACATTTACTTAGTTTTCAACTAAATATTATAAGATTTTCTTTAAATTTCAACAGAAAAATAGCTCTCCGAATAAAATTAGACACGAAAACTACACTAAGCCTTGGCTAGATATCAGCGGCTGAGGGCCGGCCGAGCGGCGCATATCGAGCTGCCGGCGGCCGGGCTTGCCGTAACGGCGAGAACAGAAAAAATACCTCGTTAAAAAACAGATGCACGGCGTCTTAAATAGTCCAAGCAAAAGCTACCCAGATTGATAACATTTTAACGCCTTACTCCTAAATAATCTTTGGTATTGTGAATAGTTTTATCTAAAGAATATTTTAGACACCCTACTCAGTCTTTATAGTACTTCTCGAATTTAGGTACGATGTAAATCGGTTCTTTAGGCGGAAGGATCGGATGGATCCGAAGGAGCCGCGTTACTGAACTATTTCCCTCCGCGTAATGGGTGGTTCTTTCCTAGGAGCTTATAGCGTTTTCCTTTGGGTCCTCGCGGAGCGCTCCCATGGAGGAATAAAACTAGGAGATCCTATTCTTCAAAAACAGTCTCTAACGAAGCTGGAAACTACTACTACCATTTTTATTGCTCCTTGGGAGCGCTCCGCGAGGACCCAAAGGAAAACACTATTAGAGAATATCGTGTAGCTCCCCCAGGCACATGTTACGTACTTCATGTGTAAAGCCTAATCGGCTTCTGGTATTATTATACATAAGGATAATATTTGTCAATTCTTCACTATTTAAGATTGCGGGAGATTGGGATGTACTTCCCTCCATTTTTTTTGTCACGGCGCAAAATGTCGAAATTTACGTCATGAATCCGATGCTCATCGAAAAAACCCCCTCTCACAGCTAATCTTTCTGATGGGCATCCGATGAGCATCATGACGTCATGCCGAAAGACGCGAAAAAGCGTTCTGTAAGACATCGATGTCATCTTTTAGTCATCGATGTTTTTGATGCCGGTTACTGATAGCAGCCTTAGATAACCTTCTTTCGGCGGTAGAAGGCCTGCTAGCTTTACGCGAGCCCCATGTTAAAAAACGACAAGCAATTTTTAGCAAAAGCGCCCCTAGTTCCAACTTTCGCCGTTAGGTGCGCTACCAACCCAGTTTTCTTCGAAATGCTTTCTCAGTGGATAAAGAATGCGCGTGACTTACCGTGAGGAAATTTTATTTCACTCCCTCTCTCGGACTACAGCTTATTCTATAGGGTCTTTGCGAGTGACGTCAAGTTACCTACCCCCTTTCCTCTCCCCTTGCCGGCTGCCCGCTCTGGCCACGTTAGGACGCCATGTTGACATCCCCTGAAAACCGGTTTTCCCCCCTATTTCTTCTCCCTTTTTACTCTCGCGGAAACACCCTATATGTACTCTATTACAACATCGGTTGTCAGAAGGTGCAAAGTTAGGTGTCTATGTAACGTAGCTTTGTACGTGCTGTCAAGAGACGAAAAAATATCTGGATATTTAGGATTTAAAATATCCGAGAGTTTTTTCGCTCCAGTGCACGGACCACTAGGCCTTAGTTTCAAATACGTGTGAAATTACCTACAGCCTACTACCGTCTCTTGTCAGTAAGCACAAAGCTAGGTTACATAGACACCTAGCTTTGCGCGTACTTACAACCGATACTGTAACAGAGTATATACAGAATAAGCGGTCGTCCGAGCGAGGTTTCCCAAAACGGCACATTATTAAAAAATGTTGGCCTAAAATGGCACATTTTTTGTAACCATAAACGGCACATTTTTTTCGTAGGTTTTCTGAAATCTGATTGTTTACTGTAGCCCAAAACGTCATATTTTTATAGCCTCATTTGGACAAGTTGTAAGCCGATAGACTAGAAAAATGGACTTCAAATTAATTGCTAGTAATAAGGGTGGCCAGTGCTTAATATTTGACCAATTGAATTTAAATTTAAGTTGTTCCGCACACTAAAGAAAAGTAGCGATATTGTATGGCGACAGACTTAAAGAAAAAAGAAAAAATAAGTGGCGCTAAAAAAATTAAAAGAAAAAGAGACCGAGAGAGAGAAGCTTTTCTCGAAGAAAAATATTTATTGCTAAAAAATAGGGAAATCGATGTACAAGAATATATTAAAGTGCTAGGACACAGGTTTAAAGGTTTTAAATTGTAAACCATAATCCAAGACCAAATAAAAATTTTATTTTATTTTTCAAAGTGTGCCGTTTTTGGTTGTCGGAAAGTGTGCCGTTTTAAGCTATCTATTTTTTGAGGGTGGCGAACAAAAATGTGCCGTTTTGAGCGACCTCCCGTCCGAGATAGGCAGTTGCCTATCCTATAGCATGAAAACAAATTTCCCCACTCGCTTTGATTCTTTATCCAGGCTTTTTCTACGGGAAAAATATTCGGAAGTGGACTCGATATTAGAGCATTTTTAACACATTTACCGATTTTTTTCGTGGCCAAATTTTAAATGAAAAGTCAAGAAAGTTCTATTTTATATTTTGAGACCTGTTTCATAATTTTCCGTCCGTTATTTGACGAATAATCAACATTCGAAATTGGAGTTCTTTTTAAGGCGGATAAATGGAATTTCTCGGAAAATATAAGCCTTGGTCCAACGGGGCCACTTAATTTTATTGTAAACCATGGATGTACTAATAACCCTAGTTTTTAGTACATCCATGATCCATCATCCATGTGTAAACTTCCTTCGGACCAATGACCAAGGCCTAATTCCAGACGGTGCATTTCTTCGCCTTAAAAAGAACTCCAACTTTAAATGATGATTATTCGTCAAATTATCAATGCAGAATTATGAAATAGGTCTCAAAATATAATTTATAACTTACTTGACTTCTCATTTAAAATTCGGCCGCGAAAAAGATCGGTAAATATATTAAAAACTCCATCGAAAAGCCAACTTCTTAGCCAAGGCTTAATTTACACCGTTCCGACAGACGCAGACGCGAGCCATTTTCGCTCCCAAAATCACAAGATAAAAATAGTGCTAAACCGGAAGTGAGTAAGTTAGTGCGCATGGGCGCTAAAAATTGGGGTAACTATTTCTTTGGGAGTTAAGCGGTGTATGAATCCGCTGAGCTTATGGCGACACTTTGTTGTTACGGGCTTTTTATTTAGTTTCATACTTATTATGAACTCCTGCCTAAGTTTATAGTTAGTTGGGGAATCATTGCATTTTAAACGGTTAATAATACTTCATGAGTAAGATTAAAGCAAATATGAAACTTTAAATTATTAAAACGAAGTGAAGTTGTGTTTCCATGAAAAATTAGAAGCGACACTGAGAATATTTCTATCCACGTCTATGCTAAGTAGTAAGAATGGTGAGAAGTGACCGAGTACTGAGTACTCTAGTAAGTGTGGAACCATAAAGATTACTCGTGTCGCATCTAAATTAGGGATATCAACTTGCCACAAACCCAGTTTTCGGTTAACTGGTTTTTAAAAAGGCCGGTTTAACCGATCCAAAAAAAAACTGTCAAAAACAGAAGCACTTAGCAGTGTGAGGAGTAACGAAAGAATGAAGCTTTATTACCATTCAGAAATCATACAAATAGACTGACGTCGCTCACTCACTGCGTCACTACTAAGTGCTGGGCATAAAATTCAAGTGACTGAAACGTGAATAGTGATGCTAGAGAACAACAGAAAACGGGCCTTTTTCCAATTTTATAAATTCAAAGAAAAAATACCATTTCAATTTTAACCAAAAAATTAAAACCCCAAAAAGGCGGTGCTGCGGATTTGAAAAACGGTTTTCGGTTAAATCGGGCTGTTTTTGATATCCCTAGTATAAATATTGGTGTCTTTAAATATAAGGATGTAAAATTCAGTAAAAACAATCAGTAGATAATATAGTTTAGTCTTATAACCAACTATATAAGATAATTTCTGTATTATTAATTTCAATGGTGAGAAATAAATTACTGATGAAAAAAACTATGTATTTTAATGAATGCAGAAACAAATAAAAACATATTAACTTACCTATACCAGAACTTGTTTCAACATCGGCACCATTCTGCGTACAACTATATCTGCATGCTACATACAATGGACTAAATTTGTCACACTTTAGTGGATTAACGTCACTTCCGGCTTCTAATAGCTTCTCGACGATTTCGGTATAACCAAACCGGCAAGCCAAGTACAAAGGCGAAAAGAATCCAAGGGAGCCATCAGATTCCCACCGTTCAACTTTTTCGAATTGTCTTTCCCGATACTGAACTAAAAGCTTTAACAGACTTTGGTTATCTTTGGATAAAATGTCGATCAAGTTGCTCAGTGTGTCAAGTTGACCTTCGCGGATTAGTACGTGTAGAACGGTTTCTTTAGAGGCATTGTGGCTAGCTGATGGATTTGAGACATAATTTTCATCTAAAAATTTTATATAACTTTGTAATATCTTCTCAGTTCCCTCGGAATTTTTGCCATTTCGAATGAGTACATCGAGGAAGGTTCGAATCACTGTAAATCCCGCTTTTAACATTATTTCTCGAGTCAAAATTAACAATTTATTCCAGGCACCTGCGTTTCATTCCATAATTTTAGCTAGGTGCAAAAGGTAATCCACTACGAAATATTCAGCAAAGGTTCGATGTATAAACGTCAGATTTCCAATAAAAACTCCCGCCTTTAAAAGCGAATCCTCTAGTAGGCCTTCTTCGTCCTCAAGTTCGTGGTAATTCAATTCTTCATATACGTTTTCAGACAGTAAAAGTTGAAGAGCGTATTGTCTGTGTTTCTTAAGTATTTGTGTTTTCATACTTTTTAGCGCATGGTTCGCAGCTACGTTACCGTCCGTCGAGGAAACCTTTTCGGTATCGTAAATTGCCATTTTACCTTCAATAAAATCTTTGTATAAATCCATTAACGATACGTTGTCAATCATTGCGAATTGTCCATTTGAAATGTTACGGAGCATATATGACGCTAATAATCTGCATTGTAATGGAACTCCCATGAACTGTCTTTCGTTATCTTTTATAGAGTTGGATAAATTGTCAATCGATGTTGAGACGTATTTACTCAAATCGACAAACGTTTCCGGGAATTTTATATTTGCAAAATTCGGTTGTTTTTGCAAATATTTAACAATGAACTCCACTTGATCTTGTTTCGAAAATGGTACCATAGTATGGGCCCAACAGCTGAAACAATTTTCCAACTGTTCCTTGGTATATGGCCTAGTTGATATTATAATTTTCTCGACACGAGTTTTCATCAACGCTTCTAGAATTTTTATAACCTGGCAATCATAAGTCGGGCTAATTTCATCAAATCCGTCGAAAAGTAACACCAATCTCCCGTAATTGGTTAACGAATTTTCAAACAACTTTGTTTCAAATGTATTTTTCAATTTCGTGTTTTCGCTGCAAGGTAAGATATATTTCAGCATAAAATCCGATAACTCTTTCGGATTTGCGATGGAAATTTCCTCTTCTTCTAGCGTTTTTAAAGTCTTAGTACACTCGTTTAAGTTAACTCTAATTACCCAATAATCCGGATATAAATCTTTGATTTTTTGGCCCAACACAGAAAGAACGGTTGATTTTCCCATCCCGGGAGTGTCGGAAATAATCAATGATTTGCCAGATTTTTCAATCAAGGTTTCTTCAGAATAGGAAGAGCTCTGATCTTTGGCCAAGTACTTTCGTAAATAATCCAGTTTACCACACGACTTGTACCAAATTAAGTTTGAATTTGAATCATACTTTAACCAATGAATGTTCTTATTTGGATATTGTTCGCATAAACGTTGAAAATCCTCTTCTTTTGTTATTTGAACGCAGTTTTCTTGTTTTGCGAAACGCGGATCGCTTAGAGCTATTAATTCGGAAGAGTCTATTTGGTTTAAACATTTTTCATCAATAACGTCATTTACTTGGAACTCTCTTGGAATATAATAATCCTCGACGTCACCCAGACTCTGGAGCTCTTTTCCGACAGTTATGACTTTATTTTTAATCAAATTAACTAGAATTTCCCCTTTCAGAACTTCTTCAAATTGAATAAAATCATCTTCGCAAAAGAGATCTTTTAAACTTGAGTTTTCATTTCCTTGAAATTTGATTACATTTCTCTTCATTAGATCTTCCTGAGCTTCAGTGGTCAACTCGTCCCAAGTGATTCCGTCATGTTTTATCACATGCTTTATCTTTAAATCTTCGTTATTCCCATCCGTTATTAAAACTAATTTGATATTAGTTTTAGTAAATTTAATTTCGTCTCGCAAATCTTGTAGAAATTTCCCACGTTTGGTGTTCGAGCCGAGTTCGCCAGCGCATTCGATTAATATTATCGTTTCTCCCAAGTTTTCTTGTTTTAAAAATTCCTTCAAAGTGAAGAAAGTTTCCGTTGTTAATAAACTTTGCAATTCAAAAGCCAAAATTAAATAATTTCCTTGTGAACTTGGAATTGTCGTCAGAGCCTTTGCCATAGCGATATTGGTTCCGTACTGAGCCTGAATTTCACAAACTTTGTCTGGCTTTTTTTCGAAAAAGTTTATCAAAACATGCCAAGGATCTATGCAATCTTCGACCTTTAATTTGATTAAATCTTTGATTTGTTTTCGGTATGTTTGGGAGACGTCGTTGTAAATCGTTTTCCTGACTTCAAAATCTTTTAAGGCATCTTCGGCTTTCTCGTTTAATTCGGGATAAAGTCGAAGCAAGCATTTAACGTATGGCACAAGTTGACGGATATCCGAATCAGAGTCGCAGGTAACGATGTCACCTTGTAGGCATATTTGTTGCAATTTTCGTTTTATCACGCCTTGTAATCGATAAAATGTTTGATTGTAGTCAAAAATGCTATTCGGGATTATTTTCAATTGCTGAAAAAGCTGCAAAAACTTTACTTCCGAATCGGTGAAAACGCTGACGTGGCATTGATTTTTCTGAACGAGTTTCGCTTGATACCGAACTTTCAAATATTTTTGCGCTTTTGAATTAGGTCCATCGGTGTATGTTAAATATGCCGTCGTCTCTTGCGTTTCTAATTTATTGACTGCTGCGGCAAATTGCCAAAAATTTTCATATTCTTTACCGAAAGAGTGGTATTGCCGTGTGGGAAATTTTTTTCCTGTTAAATATTCTAAACCAGCAAGCGCTCCTTTTTTTCCAAAAACTTTCGTACAATTCCAGAAAGTGACTTCAATTTCGGGCCAATCGACTACTTCTATTTCATCCGATGATGAAGCTTTCAATTTCGCTAAAAGACCTTCGAGGGCGTGAGACTGTTTTGTGTATTCAACAGTATCTTCGACGATGTTAATTTCTGGAAAAATTCGGTACAATTTTCCAACATGTTTATTGCAACAGTTGACGATATTCGGTGACGAGACATGGTTGGTTATGTCCAGGCGATGCAGATGGATCTTTTTATCAGCACATCGAACGTCAAAATCATCTTCCATCTTTGCCAGCATATTCTTGCAACCTGGGCTATCAAAAACTTCAGTGTGTGCGTGGTAACCTTTGTAAGTCGCGCCTGCATCTTCTTGGTTTCGAATGTTGATAAAAATTCCTTTTTCCAACTTCAAGTACTTGAGAGAAAATGTTGTTACTTGGGCCAACCAACCACCCAAGGAATGTCCGGTGAAAAATATTTCGAAGTGGACGTTGTATTCTTGCTCAACTGAACTGATAGCTTCGTAAACCTTGTGCGTAAACGTGCAAGCGGCGTTCATCTGTCTAACATATTGATTCCACACGACTCCCATTAAATCGGCTCGTATTGTATCCAAGTTATTGGTTCCTCTATGCGCTATGACAATTCTGCGACGCACTGGTTGCCAAAATGCAGCACCAAAATATCCCCAGCTTAAATTCCAGAACGCTGAACTTCTAGCGGTTGTAAGAAGTTCCCAACCTTGAGGTAGTTGCAAACGTTCCTCGTAGTCCTCATCAGTATCCTCTTTCTTTCGGTCTTTGTAAGCACTGTTTGCGAATTGCCCTAGCGTGTAACGGTCCAGGAAAGGCAATACGCTCTCCAGTTGTTCTTCTTTAGCCCTTGTTTCTTTTGGTGTTTTAGTTTTGAGGTCGCTGAGAAAATTTTTGTTGCTGAATTCTAAGCTATCCTCTACAGCTAATTTTTCTGAGACTTCTTCAAAAGATAATTTGTCAATTTCATTTTCCGCGTTTGAAACTGTCCCTGTTATAGAAACCAGATTCAATATTCAAAATATTTAAAATAAAACCATGGTCATTTAAGTCAGATGGTCATAGCAACACGGAAGAATTCCCTGAAAATACGATTGACATCTTCGAACTCGGGGTGTGGAATAATTAGAGGATACAGAGTGTCATCCTTCTATTATCCCCTTCTGCTAAAATGTAAGTGGAGAGACCTTCCTACCCTCACCATTGTAAGCGACAGTTTTCGCACTATGACCATCTAGCTTAAAGGACTATGAAAAAACATTCGTAGCAAATTGTAAATTATCCTACCTGGCCCTGCCATTGTACAATTTATTAATTTTCCCCAGAAACTCGAAAATCAAACACGGCAAGCTTATGTTATAATTTCACACTACAAAAAAGAAGGAAAAAAATGTAAATTGAAAACTAAACTAAATGTGAACAGGAGCAGATGTGAAAAACATGTTCCTATTTAAAATAGTAATGAGATCACTCACGTGACGTGGAATTATTCTATCCAAATTCTTCATCCGCCATTTGGAGTGCAATTTATATTGGTTAAGAACTAAGTATCAACTTGACGTCGTTAATTATAAACAATGTTTCAAATATTGAAATCAAAACCTACCTTTTATCTTGCTAAGCCTTTTCATGAACAATCTCCGGAATCATTAGCCGTTCAGATTAGCGAAAGAACAGCGCAGATTAAAATAACTTTAAACCATCATTACAATGTTCTTACTGAACGATATTTATATATTTAAACTATTTATAAGCAATTAAACTAAATATTCCGAATTTAACGTTAATAAGGCTATGGACACGACCGAAGTAATTTAATCTTTCAAAGTCCTTATCAGCTTGCAAAATTTCACCAACGCGGTGAAACTTACAAGGTTAAAAGAAGATAAGACTATAACACGCAGGGTTTGGTTTTATCAAGAAGGGATATCTAGTTTACTAGGGATAAGGTATAAATTCGCCACATTTCCAGCTTTATCTCCAGTTCAAACGTAGGTCCGGAGTTAAACCCCGCCTCTAAATTACAACCAGCATTTAGATGGTTCTTGAAAACTCACGTCAGCGCGACGCGAATGACGAAAATTACTGACGACCGAGGAGAGGCGAAATAGCCCGGGGCCTCCTTTTACGTCCCCCCCCCCTGCATTTTGAAAGGGGGACTGCAGGACTATGGCGCGAATACTTAGGCATCTTGTACTGCTCCCTAGTAAGCTAGATATCCCTTCTTGGTTTTATCAAAGTGAGATAGAAACGGCCTAATCCAATTAAAAAAGAGTTTCAATAAGGAATTTCTTGTTACTAAGGCAAAATAAAAGAATTGTCCTTGAGATTTGAAAAAGTATTGACTCAAGATGCTAGCAATTCCCAAGAATAGCAAACGAACGTAGACTTGAGTGTTACACTTATTGTTGTTATGTTTCTTATATTAATAAAAATATTGCAATATAGATAGTATTAATATTATTTATTTACATTTTAAATGTAGTGCAATGGATCGTTAATGCTACCCCGTTGAACAGAAACAAGGATGGTTAAGTATGGAGCGGAAATAAGACGTCATTAAAGATAAAACAAAGGATAATTAAGAATAGAGTGGCGTGTATTAAGTAAAAGATACGTCGTATAACGAGATAGTTTATTATAGAAATAAACAACTAATTCCAATTCAACATATTGGCGACAATTCCCATTAAATCGGCTGGTAGTACGGTAAAGTTGGTTATATACATAGCTTTCAGACTAAGAGAATTGATACCATTTACACCAGGAGGCCAGGCTACTTGGCAGACAAAGTGCAGTATCAAGTAGCCTCGACTCCTGGTGTAAATGGTATCAATCCTCTTAGTCTGAAAACTATGTGTTGAAATTCCCTTATGGGATATGACGATTTCGGGCCAAAATACCCCCACGGTGTATTTATGAAGGCCCTGTTTCTGTCGGTTGTATAAGACTTGCAAAGGTTCTTAGTATTCTAATTCAGTTTAGTTCCTCGTCTTCCTAAACCTTTTCAGCGAATTGCGCAAGTGTGTACGCATCCAGTCCATTGTCCAACCGTTCTTCGCTAGTCTTTGTTTCTTTAATCCTTCGAGATTTAAGGTTTTCGAGAAAATCCTCCTTTCTTAACACTAAGCCTTTGTCTAAAGTTAATCTCTCATTGTAGGGTGGTGGAATGGGATGGGATTTCCCGCCTTTAAATCTAACGCTGATAATGAAATATATCGAGCAAAAGAAAAACACAATTCACAATGCTTAACCTTACCAGTAAAATTAAATGCAATGCTTAAACTTACTATTATAATCCCCATCCTTTTAAAATACACGAACGAAAAATATCACCATTCTCTCCCATTCACTCTCCCTTCAATGACGAACGAAAAATTTTGTACTGCCAAAGGCGGTACTCTTTCACGAAGACGACGCCAACAACAGGGCAGGTCAAACTAATACCCACATCGTAGATGTACATCATACGATGTGGATAAAAAAACCTATAGTCGCTAAATTTCAACAACTTTCAAATTGATCCATATGTCCTAAAAGTTCAGTAACCAAGCTTATGACCTTTCAACTACAATACCCGTAACATTTCTCGGAATTTATTTAATTAACCTTGACTCATTTTCCACAATCCTCAAACATCCCCAAGATTTTAGAACAAACAAATTTAATTACCGTATAAAGGACGCCCGATATTTCAATCCAATTAAAATTGCAAAATAAATAATCAGAGAAATAATCTAAAAAATACTTACGGCGCAACAAACACACTTCGCCTGTCCCGTTGAACCAATCAAAACTGATCAAACCGTTAATCACTTCATCGGACGCACGACGAGACAACCGCTAAATTCACCACAGAGAGACGACATTTCCCGCAAAAATGCCCACACACAAATAAGGCGGGAAATTAAAAAAAATCCCGCCAATTTGAGAAAGAAAATTAATTACACCGAGAGCGGCAGCAAATGGACTTTGAAGTTTATCTTCAAGATATTCTTTATTCTTTAAGCGCACTAAACGCCAACTGACATTGTTGTGCAATTAAGCGTAACTAGTCATTGAAGGAACAAGTTGGGAAAACCAAAATATTACCTCTCCGTGTCGAGAAGATTATATAACCTTAAGTATCCAATGAAAACGTCGACCTTTTCGCCCTCATTTTTTCCCGCGCTTTGCTCTTCCGCATTTCATCCTTACTCTCAACATTATCTGCCTCCATTTTACATACAAAAATCAAATACTCACAAAAAGAAGTGGCAAAAACCTGCTGGCTCGTTACAACCACTTAATTTGACTTAATATCCAATTTCCAACAACAATAATATACCGGTAGTTTAACTGACAACCTAATAGCATCGAAATTCTCATAAAGAATGGCTCCCGCGGATAAAAAAGGGCAATTTTCAACTAGGTGGGCGTTATCTCATTAGATTTGAAAATTATCATTTGTCTTTTTTACCAATGCCTAACCGTTTGGATTTTTTTAAAGCAATCATAGCACCAAAAATATTTTTGATTCAAAATGAATGTTTTATATTCTTATTAAGCATAAAACACAAGGATAAAAAAGGTCTGTCCTCTCGTAATTTTTTAAGCTTTTATCATGATTACTCTATACAACAGTAACAAGGAGTATAAACCCATTAGTGGAAGCAGTATTTTTTTTCCCGAAACAATCTCGCTTATGTTTATCCTCTCTAGACTTCGCTAAAAACGTATTACTCCTACGTAAAATATTAATAGACAGGCAAGGATTCATACCATTAAAGAAGGAGCGCAATATTATCCATATTTTCATTTCATATACAGAGAAAAGAAATTATGTTTCTGAGAGGAGCTTCAAATTTTTGTTGTTGTTTTGAAAAATATATCGCAATGCACGGGCCTTGATAGATATGAGGCAATGAAGGAATAATATCGCATGCACGGGCCTTTGTAGATATAGGAGGCAATGATAATCTCTCTCTTTGCACGAGAGGTTTATCTTTAATATTTAAATAAATATAATTATTTGTAATTATTTTAATCTTCAATAATTAACATTAATAATAGTTAAATCGTTTAAAATAAAGTTATACCTATTATCATCTCAAACTTTGCTAATATTGACGTTTAAAGTGAAGGGTACCCCTCTTGCCCGCTTTCTTCAAATTTTGGGGTATATATACGATTCGTCTTCAAATTTTGGGGTATATATACGATTCGTTTCCATTATAATAATAAGGAAAAAGCGCAATTGCGAAACCTCTGGTGGTCGATCCCACCTTATGGAGGCTAGACGTTTCTCGTAACCCTAGCTGATCGCCGCGTATATCCTAAAACCAAACGATGGTAATGGAGTAGAAGCCAATGATACAGATTGGTGTCTATGTGGAATAGACGGAAGACCAGTGGATGGTGGTGTTAGAAGCCAGTGTAAGTGCAGACGGGTGTCAATGTGGGATTGACAAAGAACAGAAGATGGTGGTGATTAGAAGCCAGTATGTACAGACTGGTGTCCACGTGGAATGGACGAAGACCAGAAGATGGTGGTGATTAGAAGCCAGTTAGAACAGACTAGTGTCCGGGTGGGATGGACAAAGACCAGAAGATGGTGGTGTGAGAACTCAAGTAGAGGAGCCATTTCCGGGACTGTGAAAGCAGTTCGGAAATACGAACACGTTTGCTCCGATACGCAAACTGCGAACGCGGTCACGTGGGTGTAACAACGGACAGACACACACACACACACAGACAGACAGACACACACACAGACACGGCCGTTACAGAACCTCTCCTGGACTACGTCACACGGAGAGGTAAAAAGGAGGTTTCCTTGGGTGGTGACAGAAGGGGGGTGTATGGGGTCAAGTCACCACCGGGAGGGACAGACGGCACTGCCACCGTGTGTCGTATCCCCTCCAAACTTTGTCGCCCAGAGGTTTGGCTTACAGGAGCGCGTAACACTCCGGACAAATTCGAGATAATTAAGTTAACACGTGGCTTTATGGCACCACACGAGCGCCCGGGGTTAAAGTTCACTACAGAGAGATAGCGCCCCGAGTTTTTAGAATGGTTAAAAAATAATTGGGTGGGATTAAAATCAGTCTTTGGAAATCCCCGTTGTTATTTGGAATAGGGGGGAGGAATTAGGTGAATGAATAATAATGCCAAATATTGGTTGGTTTTTTGTTCAAGGTTACCAAAGGTCAGGGAAAAATCCCGCAAAGGGTGCAACACTTCACGTGCTGCAAGAAAAAGCGAAAAACTAAATGTCAGAAACGATTCAAATTGATACAAATTTATTAATGAAACATTTTACGTAATTAATTTTCGTTTGTTAATATTGATTTCAAGTTAAGCAAAAAATAGTACAAAAGTAAATATGAACTAGATATAAAGACGCGTACAGTTTCGATTGTGTATTAATTGTTTAAAGAAAACCCTAAAAGAAAATTTCCAGTCAACAGTTTCACGTAAACCATATTTGAAAGCAAGAATTTAATCAAAGTAGAATTTAATCTCAATTAACCTTGACTATATTAAGATTAATTATTTTTTATATAATAAAATTAATATCAAAAAATTAAAATTTATATATTTGTGATTGTAGCATTAGTTAACAAGGTTAATTTAAAAAGATAGTATAGCGTTATATGGAAAAATCATTAAATTTTGTATTGAAATTTTTAAGCCCATATTATAATAAAAATAAAGCATTGTACAAATTAAAAAATGCAGTAACAATTAAAAACCAAAATTAAGATTCGTATTCTATTTTTTAATTTTAGAATTTAATACCAAAAAGAATAGTACTTAATCAAAAAATAAAGTCGATATTCGTGTTTTAAACATTCAAAATATCTAGAAACAATTGAGAACTATCGTCGGAAAATTTGTTTAAAAAAACCCAATAAAATAAAAGCATTTCTTTTAAAGTGAACTATTTTTTCAAAAAAGTACGATCTTAACTTAACCTAATCTAAACCTAACCAAGACTCACGCGCTTTCATTCTTTAATTATTAATGAAGACTTGGGATTTCTAAACGGCTTCGTTCAAAAGGTTTAGATAATTTCTTTTCACTAACCAAAACATTTTCAGTCAAACAAATTGCATTGCTTCTGACTAATTTAATTTGAAGGTGCTGAACGCGAATATCGACTTAATTTTCAATTTAATTAAGTGCCCGGTAAACTGCACTTATACTCTTTCGCATAAGACCAAACCGCCATTTTAATTACGCGTTATTATTCTAAAATTGAATTATAATAAAGAAATCGTTTCCATGAAAATAAAAATTACACGAGTGGCTAAAAGTGCGACTCTTCTTAGTTAAGAATGAAACAAAAAGAACAATATTGTGGGAAAGGTGTCAATAAACAAGCTAATAAGCAATAATTTGAAATAAGTAGCAATAATTATTGGTAAAAATACGTCCAATTTAGTAATATTTTGGAAAAGGTAGCAATTTATTCAGTTGATAATATCAAAAACAGGCGCGCATTTAGCCGCTCATAAAAAACACGAACCAGCGAAAACTTTAACGAAAATGTCAGGTAACAAAACAGATTATACCTTAAAAGTCTGGCTTTTTAAGAATATTAACGAAATTCAATATTAAAAATTAGAATAAATGATCTCTTATTACAGTATGATAATTAGTACATTTAATTAGTCTTCAAAACTATCAAGGACTACTGCGCCATTCCCCCGCCATTGCTGTAGTGACGTCTGCTAAATCGAACCTCTTACCCCTAATCTTTCGCAGCCTGTCAGAATTCAACCAAATCCCGTAGGGGTAAGGGTTCTAGCTAGCAGACGCCATGCACTAAACCAATGGCGCGTGGCGCAGTAGTCCTTGATAGTTTTTCAAGGCTAATTAAACGTACTAATTATCATATTGTAATAAGAGATAATTAATTTTATTGATTAATTTTAATATTTAATTCCTTTTATATTTAGAATAAGGAAGCCCTTCTTTTAATTAAGGTATAATGAGTTATGTTACCTGAACTTTTCCTTTAACAAGGTCTCGCTAAAATCTTGAAGGAACATTGCAGTATTGAAACCCGATCTCTCGACGAAGTTAATCGCTTCGAATCTCGCTCGCGTGAAAACCGGGCTTAAGAGTATACTAAAGGGAAGGCTTTCACGGCGGTAGTGTCTCGTATAATTTAATACGACAGTCCTCTTTTTGATCCATTCAGACATAGGAACTTAATAGTCGATGATCAATTTATGATCTCGTGCAGTTTTCTCTACTTGATAGACGACAATTATAATCATTTTATCCGATAGGTATTCCAACTAATTTTTGGTACTCGACAAACATTTTTCCGCTGAATTTTATTACCCGGATACCCGATAACAGAATTCGGGTACCCGCCCCGATACCCGATAAGCAAATTTAAGAGTACCCGAATTCAGTTTGAAAACCAAAAATCACCATACCCGCACTGCCCCATTTATATTTATATTTGAAATTTTGAAAATAGCTAAAGTTATTTTGAAGTATTCATTACAGTCACATTGCTGCTCCTGGATAGGGCCGGTAGGGGTCTACGAACACCTAGTGTCTAGTGGCTCCCGAGGGTGTTAATTCGGCACTGCTTCCATTTTTAGAATCATTAATATCAGGCCGTCGAGGGGGTTTGTGGGTCCCGTGAAAATTGATAAAATTGCGGGCCCTCCTTAAGACACCTCTCTTCCGACCTTCATGCATTAAAATTGGCTCCAAATGCGTATTCTAAACTCCCTAATCAAATCTGCAATCACCCAGCCGCGCAAAGGCTCTCAGTACTACAAATTGACCCTGTCTCCACCCGCCTCAAAATTAAAAATCTCTGCGTCGTTCATGGCTTTGTTCGTGGTCACCTTGCCGCTGACTTCTCTAACTTCTTTACTCGTAATTCAAATTCTCGTACCCGTATTTAAACCTCGCGCTCAAACTACCTATCGCCAGCCAAACTCATTTTACTGCTGCTGTCATTGATGACTGGAATTCTTTACCCCCTGATCTCGTTGTTATAACAAATAAGTCCCAATTTTGGCGTAAACAATCTCATTACTTTAAGTCTCTACCTTAGCTTATTTTAAGATTGTTTGTTTACCGTATTTGCCTCCCCCCCTTAGCAGGCCCCTCTATTCCAATTGTATTTTTACTTGAATGTTTTCTGTGTATATAATATTCTGTTATCTCTCACAGCAAACGCCTATTATTATCGCTGCTCATGTTTTAGCCACTTAGATGGCTCTGTGGGCAATTGTATAAATAAATAATAAATAAATTAATAAATAAATAAAAAAATAAACCCTACACGCGTCCCAGGCCCGGGACAATTTACCGAATTTACTCGCCTTAGGAGGCCGGCCCTGATTAATATACCCACCAAGCAATTCCACTATATCATCATGTTTACGTCGACGAGCTATGTCTAATGGCGTTTCACCCCATTTATTCTTTAAATCGTAATTAGCGCCGCGATCTAATAACAATTTCACGAAATCAACGTGGCCCCCAAAAGCGGCATAGTGCATTGGCGTTTCACCCTCTATATTCTTTAAATCGCAATTAGCTCCGCGATCTAGTAATAATTTCACGACATCAACTTGACCCCCATAAGCGGCACTGTGCATTGGCGTTTCACCGTCGTCATTCTTTAAATCGTGATTAGCGCCACGTTCTAGTAACAATTTTACGACATCAACGGAGCCCCCAAAAGCGGCACGGTGCATTGGCGTTTCACCGTCGTTATTCTTTAAATCATAATTATCGCCACGTTCTATTAACAATTTCACGACATCAACGCGGCCCCTTAAAGCGGCACTGTGCATTGGCGTTTCACCGTCATCATTCTTTAAATCGTGATTAGCGCCACGTTCAAGTATCAATTTCATGACATCTTCATGTTTATGTTGATGAGCAATGCCTAATGGCGTTTCACCCCATTTATTCTTTAAATCGTAATTAGCGCCGTGATCTATTAACAATTTCACGACATCAACTCTGCCCCAAAAAGCGGCAATGTACATTGGCGTTTCACCTCTGTCGTTCTTTAAATCGTAATTAGCGCCGCGTTCTAGTAACAATTTCACGACATCAATGCGGCCCCAATGAGCGGCAACGTACATTGGCGTTTCACCGCTGTAATTCTTTAAATCGTAATTAGCGCCGCGTTCTAGTAACAATTTCACGACATCAACGCGGCCACAATAAGTGGCAATGTACATTGGCGTTTCACCCCTGTCATTCTTTAAATCGCAATTAGCGCCGCGTTCCAGTAACAATTTCACGAAATCAACGTGGCCCCCTAAAGCGGCAATGTACATTGGCGTTTCACCTCTGTCATTCTTTAAATCGTAATTAGCGCCGCGTTCTATTAACAATTTCACGACATCAACGTGGCCCCCATAAGCGGCACGGTGCATTGGCGTTTCACCGCTGTCACTCTTTAAATCGCAATTAGCGCCGCGTTCTAGTAACAATTTCACGACGTCAATTTGACCCTGAGATGAAACAAGGTGTAACGGTGCCTCTTTATCCTTAGAGTCTCCACTGTTCACGTCAGCATTGGCATTCATTAAAAGTTCTGCAATTTTAACGTGGTTGTTTGAAGCGGCAGGGTGTTTTCGAGTCATGTCTATAGTTAAAAATGAGCATGTATAACTAATCACGCTTCGAAGTATAGCCTAAGTCAGGAGTTTATAATAACCCCCTTGTTTTTTTTTTTTTTTTTTTTTTTTTTTTTTGCTCCGTTTATTTGACGAGCAAGAACCTTATCAGAAGGCCATACAGCTCCAAAGAGAAAAATATACAGAAATACACTGTATACAAAAATAAAAATAAATGCAAAATTACAGGTTAAGGTATACAATTTTAGTTTGCGCTTAAATTCTGGGACTGACGTGACTGAGACCACGTCCTCGGGTAGAGCATTCCACAATTTAATGTTCCTGCGAAAAAAGAATCTCGCAGTATATTGGTACGTGTGGGGTGGATAAATAGTCGACGACTGTGGCCCCTGGTGCCCTTACAATTATCGTGCCAGGTAAAGTAGGATTGATTGGGCTGACATACGATTTAGAAAACGCTAATAAGGTCAAGATAAGTACGACGAAGGGAGAGAGGCTTCCAGCCTAAGGTGGATAGCCGGGTATCGCCGAGTTTGTGAGGTAGTGAGGTAGGGATTCGCCTTGCACGGCCTAGAACGTTCTCAACCATGGGTGCGTTCAGTAACGCTCAACGGAGATCAAACGCGTTGGGCTCCGTTGATCAACGTGATGTCATGTGACGTATTAGGCTACTGAACGGTTTTTTGCAAACTTTACGTTGTATCGTCTGCTTGCTGTTCATGTAAATGGATATGCGAGGGCCTGCTAGCCGAAATAAGAGAAAACTCTGACCAGTAACTTAGCCAAGGCTTAAGCTTTAAAACCCAATAACGTTTTAGGCTTCTTAGATATATTCGAAAAAATTTCATAAAATAATTAACAGACGTTATTCATTCGCATTCAGTCGCTGCTGCACCGATTTTATAAATATTTCCGAAATTATCCGTCAAATTAACTTCTCGAAATCCTTCAGGGATATAAGTTTCCTCCATTGCTGCTACGTCACAAATGCGTTGCTCAACGAAGTAATCGGATCTTAAAGCCGATGACTTCGATGGCTCTTCGCTTACAATCGTGAAGTCAAACCGGAAGTTCCAAAAATCGTTCTGTGGCGAATGCGCATTCAACGGAGCCTCCGTTGAGCGTTACTGAAGCACCCGGGGCAAGTACCTACAAGCACCCGGGGCAAGTACCTACAAGCACCCGTGGCAAGCACCCATAAGCACCCGGGGCAAGTACCTACAAGCACCCGGGGCAAGTACTTACAAGCACCCGGGGCAAGCACCCATAAGCACCCGGGGCAAGTACCCACAAGTACCTGCAAGCACCCACAAGTACCTACAAACACCCACAAGTACCCGGAGCAAGCACCCACATGAACACGGGGCAAGCACCCACAAGTACCTACAAGCACCTAAAAGCACCCACAAGTACCTACAAGCACCCACAAGTACCTACAAGCACCCACAAGTACCTACAAGCACCCACAAGCACCTACAAGCACCCACAAGTACTTACAAGCACCCACAAGTACCTACAAGTACCCACAAGTACCTACAAGCACCCACAAGCACCTACAAGCACCCACAAGTACTTACAAGCACCCACAAGTACCTACAAGTACCCACAAGTACCTACAAGCACCCAAAAGTACCTACAAATACCCACAAGTACCTACAAGTACCCACAAGTACCTACAAGCACCCGCAAGTACCCACAAGTACCTACAAGCACCCACAAGCACCCACAAATACCTACAAGTACCCACAAGTACCTACAAGTACCCAGAAGTACCTACAAGTACCCACAAGTACCTACAAGCACTCACAAGCACCTACAAGCACCCACAAGTACCTACAAGCACCCTCAAGTACCTACAAGCACCCTCAAGTACCTACAAACACCTACAAGTACCCGGGGCAAGCACCCACAAGTACCTACAAACACCCACAAGCACCTACAAGCACCCACAAGTACCTAAAACACCCTCAAGTACCTACAAACACCCACAAGTACCCTCAAGTACCTACAAACACCCACAAGTACCCGGTACAAGTACCCACAAGTACCTACAAGCACCCACAAGTACCTACAAGCACCCATAAGTACCTACAAGCACCCACAAGTACCTACAAGCACCCACAAGTACCTACAAGCACCCACAAGTACCTACAAGCACCCACAAGTACCTACAAACACCCACAAGTACCCAGGGCAAGCACCCACAAGTACCTACAAACACCCACAAGCACCTACAAGCACCCACAAGTACCTACAAACACCCACAAGTACCCGGTGCAAGTACCCTCAAGTACCTACAAACACCCACAAGTACCCACAAGTACCTACAAGCACCCACAAGTACCTACAAGCACCCACAAGTACCTACAAGCACCCACAAGTACCTACAAGTACCTACAAGCACCCACAAGTACCCACAAGTACCTACAAGCACCCACAAGTACCTACAAGCACCCACAAGTACCTACAAGCACCCTAAAGTACCTACAAACACCCACAAATACCCGGGGCAAGCACCCACAAGTACCCGGTGCAAGTACCCACAAGTACCTACAAGCACCCGCAAGTACCTACAAGCACCCACAAGTACCTACAAGCACCCACAAGTACCTACAAGCACCCACAAGTACCCGGTGCAAGTACCCACAAGTACCTACACGCACCCACAAGTACCTACAAGCACCCACAAGTACCTACAAGCACCCACAAGTACCTACAAGCACCCACAAGTACCTACAAGCACATATAAGTACCTACAAGCACCCACAAGTACCTACAAGCACCCACAAGTACCTACAAGCACCCAAAAGTACCTACAAGCACCCACAAGTACCTACAAGTACCTACAAGCACCCACAAGTACCCACAAGTACCTACAAGCACCCACAAGCACCCACAAGCACCTACAAGCACCCACAAGTACCTACAAGCACCCTCAAGTACCTACAAACACCCACAAGTACCCGGGGCAAGCACCCACAAGTACCCGGGGCAAGCACCCACAAGTACCCACAAGTACCTACAAGCACCCACAAGTACCTACAAGCACATATAAGTACCTACAAGCACCCACAAGTGCCTACAAGCACATATAAGTACCTACAAGCACCCACAAGTACCTACAAGCACCCACAAGTACCTACAAGCACCCACAAGTACCTACAAGCACCCACAAGGACCTACAAGCACCCATAAGTACCTACAAGCACCCACAAGTACCTACAAGCACCCTAAAGTACCAACAAGTACCCTAAAGTACCTACAACAGTGGCGTCGCCAGGGGTTATTTGGAGGCGCTTGAGCCCCCTGAAAATTCTCTGAAGCCCCTCCTACAATTTGTTAAAGCGCCCCCTTATATTTACCGAAAGCCTCTCCTAATTATTCAGTTGGGTCATGAATTTATTTATTAACATGAATGTCTTTCCGGCTTACCATACGCCTCTTACTCGTCAGTAGGAGGAGCCTATTTAAAAAAAAAGATGTGGCGAACGGAAAGTAGCGATCAGCTGTTATATTTAAAGCAGACGACGCGTTTTAACAGTAGGCATAGGCTTAGCAACGAAACTCGCGTGTTATAGGTTTATCGTGGATTTAGGTGTTATATTTTGGTATTTTGTTTATTAATTTTGATGTTATCAAAGATTTGTTGTTGTCAAGGCTTGCTACAAAGTTTGGCCAAGGCTTACGTGTTCGGTTACAGTTCTTACATTCAAGTCGTCAAATACGGTACAAGCACTCGATATAATGCTTTTTACGATTTCAAGTTCAGGATTACATTTTGTTGCCATTTTAAAATACTATCATGTTATGAGTTAAATGTTAACAACTAAATTACGTGAGTAAAACGACAACTCCCAAAGAACTGTCTGCTTAATAACAAACGGTAAGACGCGCCCGAAATAAGAATTTCCAGTATGGTTCCTATTGGATATAAAATTTACGTCACACGAGTGGCGCGAAAATTTGGCTCCTCCTATCGCTTTATGAGAGTGGACTACAGGGGAATGCTTAACATGGACATTTATGTTAGTAAATGAATTCATGGTTGGGGTCAATTAAGATTTTAATATATGAAAGTGAAATACACATATTGAACACTATTTCATATTCTAGGAGAGCGATAGCTCTCTTATATTAATCACAAGTTGGGAAAACCAAAATATTACCTCTCCGAGACAAGATTACCCATACATGGAAATGTTTCTTTTTAATGAACAAATGCTGAAGTTAATTTTATGAAATATTAAAGAAGTATACAAAGAATAGCGAATATACTGTAAATCAGACGACTTTTTACATCCAATAAGGATATACTTGTACACATTAAAATCATCCGATGGGGAAAAACGGGAAATAAAGAGATAAAACTTTAGAGGGATATTACCTTTACGTGTTTGTAAAGGCCCCATTTTCTACTCCTCAACTGTATACCCTCTATGTTCAAAGCCAGATTCACAACAGGGTTGCCGTGTAAACACTATCCTCTCGTTTCACCTCGACGATTTTCTTAATTTGTCAACATGACTGTTAACGTTACATAACACCAAAGCTTATTTGTGGCTACACGCACTGAAAGTAATTGCGCACCATATAACGCATGAAAACACGAAGCTAGAATGCGATTACGATCAGACCTTTCACTGATCTGCGCAGAGCTCACCAAAAAAGACAGCGGATTTTGGAAAACGTTAACCGGTGAGCTCTGTCGTCATAGCTTTGCTGAACGCTTTTCTCCGGTCATCGGTGTTTTAAAAATTACGCTAGTGCAATAAAGGTTGCAAGGTACCAAGGCTTAACAAAAATTGTATGATAACATATTTATAGAGATAGATAAAAACAACTTTTATAATTACAATTAGAAAGACCAAAGAAGATACACGCCCCAGGAATGGAAACTGTAGCTTCCTCTAGTGTAAATTTTTGTCTCTCCCCTCCTAGTACGCTCCAAAGGCAGGCTCGGTCGACCGAGGTATTTCCGGCTACATCGAACTTGCATAGACCGGAAGTTCCTTGTCAACCCAACCCCGAGACATACCTTCCATTCCTGGAGCGTATATTTTCTTTGGAAAGACTAACATGTCTCTTAAAATTCTCTCGTGATCAACTGGTTTCACGCCAATTAAATAGGTATAGTCCCATCAGAATCAGCAAGAGCTATTTGTAATAATACCTCCATGTTTTACCGCCAAGCTGAGAACTACGCGTTTTACGTCACGTTATCCAAAAAACCCGACTATTTTCTTTGGTGACCGCGCTGGCTCAGCGCTGAGCGCTGAGCACCGTGACGTCAAAATTCTAAAACAAACTCCCTTTCTGCATGACATTGCTAACAGCGCTGAGCTCTGCTGAACGCGGCCTAGATTTTCACCACGATGTTTATTCAATTATATAATCTAAGCCTGATTATTTAAAAGTGTATTTAACTTTCGGCCCACTCTGAACCGTTAATGTCTCTGCATTACAGAAACGAAAACCAAACCCAAGCGTTTACTTTTGGGTTCACTAGGCCTATTGAACAATAAAAGTTCATTTGACCGACATAGTAGCGTTCTTCTTGTTATCAATAACGAAAGGATTATGCTATAAACAGATGTAGTATAGCTTAAGTAATATATAAACATTCATTTCAAATAATAATTATAAAAAATATTCCTGGGATATCAAAATGAAACAGAGCTTTAAAGCTACAAAACTACTAAAGGCATCGAAATTACGAAAAATATTTCCATATATTAATTTTACATTATGAGAAAACCAAATATTAAGGTTTTGTAGAATTTCTTTCCACATCAACACAAGGCGAACTGCTAACGCGAAGCACTAGTGTAACAACGGACGGACACACACAGACAAACACATAGACTGCTGTTTTACCCTTTCCGTATTAATTTTGTTTTGAGAGACAAGATTACTTTAAATACTAAAATAAATATAATAAATATAATTATAATAATATATTTTCTTCGTTAGTTGTTCGCCTTATTGAACGTTACATCGTTTTGATAAAGAACAATTAAACATTCTTGACAGACTTGACTAATATTGGCGTTTGAAATGAAGCATACGCCGTTTGCTTCGCCTTACTCAAATAGGTAGTATATAAGGGTGTCGAATCGCAGCTATGGATAAGAACATCGCAATTGCGTGAACCTTGGCGGAAGACCCCGTCAATGGAAGGCTAGACGTTTCTCGTAACCCTAGCCGATCGCCGCGTATGTCTTAACCTTAAGGATGATGGTGGTGTTAGAAGCCAGGTGTGCAGACTGGTGTCCATGTGGGATGGACAAAGAATAGAAGATGGTGGTGTTTAGAAGCCAGTAAGTACAGACTGGTGTCCATGTGGGGTGGACAAATGAACAGAGTTGTTAAACAGGCTATGGAGTAATAGCCTGTAAGTCGAATACAATTTCCGGGACTGTAAATGCGGTCTGGAAATTGAATACACGTTTGCTCCGATTTGCAAACTGCGAACGCGGTCACGTGGGTGTAACAACGGACAGACAGACACACAGACACACAGACACACAGACAGACACACAGACACACAGACACGTCGAAATTAGAACCTCTCCGTGACATACGTCACTCGGAGAGGTAAAAAATGTCTTGATTAGAATCAAGACCTAAAAAGTATCGATAAGACTGAGGTTATCACGTGACTGAAAGATCAGATATAATTTCTTTCTTTTTAATTGAAACTTAAAGGCATGCTTAAGAAAAACAACGTTCCATTACCGTTTTCCGTTGAAATAAATTATTTTACTGGTAATCAATTTCAAAAATTTACTTATCTCGGCTTTTCGACCACAATTCCATTCCCCGAAAACATTTTATCATTACATTAATTACTTTTGGGAGAGTACGTGTATGGTTTTGCGTTTTAAAAGGTTCCTAAAGACGTTGCATTCCCATTCGTGACCGGCACGCTTCGCAGTGGAACATTTTCATTATTCTAAAACCTATGGCGAAAAATTCAATAGGGACAGTAAGATTTTTACTCGCGGTTTTGCAAAATGATGTAATATCAAGTGTACTTTAGTCAACCGTCGTGTTGTTCTTTCTCATAGTTCAGGGCATGCCCAATTTCTCTCTCTAGTTTCTAACGATGGTTAGAGAGTATTTGATATGGCACGTTATATACATTTGTAAATTCTAAGTAGCACAAAAGGAAAAAGAATCCACTTTTTTATATTTTGGTCTGAAATAAATAAACTCATGATAGTAATAATTATAACGAACAGAAAGTCAAGGGAATGGCACCGGTAATGAGCAGCAAAAAGGGAGGAAAGTTTGCTTCAAGATAGCAGAGGGACATGGTAGTGAAAATAGTAATCTAGAATTTTGTTCGTTCAAACCTTAATATATCATGAAAAATTCAAGTGAGGAGGCGACACTACCTAGAAAGATTGATTTTGGCAGATAACAGCGAAAAAATTATGTTCTACACACTACTACACAGCACACACTATGGGAGAGTTTCAGGGCCGCAGGTCGCACATGATGAAATTTGAACTCCAGTTTACATCAATTCTCCCTGGTCGTACTAGTAGCAGTTTAAGCTATAGTTTGCTCAGGTCCTGTAGTCTCGAAAGGGTGATATAGTGCTTGTAACTTTTAAAAGGTTGTTGTCATGGCTAAACAGACCGCTATTATAGATTTTTATTGTTTTATAGCTTGTTTTGACACGTAATCTCCCAAAAGTAATTAATGTAATGATAAAATGTTTTCGGGGAATGGAATTGTGGTCGAAAAGCCGAGATAAGTAAATTTTTGAAATTGATTACCACTAAAATAATTTATTTCAACGGAAAACCGTAATGGAACGTTGTTTTTTCTTAAGCATGCCTTTAAGTTTCAATTAAAAAGAAAAAATAATATCTGATCCTTCAGTCACGTGATAACCTCAGTCTTATCAGAAGCGCATGACATACGAAGTGATTTTCTAGACTCTTTGGTAGACCCGTCTTATACGGAAAGATTTTTATTCAAGTCGGCACTAGCCACCTATGGGGGGATACTGACAAGAACTGCATCGATTTATTAGGGTTGCCGTCTGGCGAGAATAAGGGGAACTATTTCTAGGCGGTGACATATGCGTACGCACCTACAAAATCCACCCGAACCCCACCCGCTTGGATTTCTCGGCGCGAGAGGAAAAATAAAGTTGGAAAGGGGGCTGACATTCCCCCCCCTTGATGGTAAAAGCTTTCCGTATAAGACGGCCGCTATGTTATGCATAATAGAAAATCACTTCGTATGTCATGCGCTTCTGGTCTTATCGATACTTTTTAGGTCTTGATTCTAATCAAGACATTTTTGATTAATATCTGTTCCTTCAGTCTTCATTTTAATTAAGAATGTTAAGAAACTTTTTTACATTTTCAAAATCTGCACTAAGCAGAAACATATATAAGGGGGACCATAACTTAGCTCAATCAGACATTTATTTATAATGATACTTCAAAATCATTAAAAGTTTGGGTAAGTAACCAAAAGCACCCGGTCCAAGAACCCACAAGCACCCGGGCCAAGAACCCACAAGCACCCGGGCCAAGAACCCACAAGCACCCGGGGCAAGAACCCACAAGCACCCGGGGCAAGAGCCCACAAGCACCCGGGGCAAGAACCCACAAGCACCCGGGGCAAGTACCCACAAGCACCCGGGGCAAGTACCCACAAGCACCCGGGGCAAGTACCCACAAGCACCCGGGGCAAGTACCCACAAGCACCCGGGGCAAGTGCCCACAAGCACCCGGGGCAAGCACCCAAAAGTACCTACAAACGCCCTCAAGTACCCGGGGCAAGCACCCACAAGTACCTAAAAGCATTCACAAGTACCTACAAAGACCCACAAGTACCTACAAAGACCCACAAGTACCTACAAACACCCACAAGTATCTACAAACACCCACAAGTATCTACAAACACCCACAAGTACCTACAAACACCCACAAGTACCTACAAGCACCCACAAGTACCTACAAGCACCCACAAGTACCTACAAGCACCCACAAGTACCTACAAACACCCACAAGTACCTACAAACAACCACAAGTACCTACAAACACCCGAAAGTACCTACAAACACCCGAAAGTACGTACAAGCACCCACAAGTACCTACAAGCACCCACAAGTACCTACAAGCACCCACAAGTACCTACAAGCACCCACAAGTACCTACAAGCACCCACAAGTACCTACAAGCACCCACAAATACCTACAAGCACCCACAAGTACCTACAAGCACCCACAAGTACCTACAAACACCCACAAGTACCTACAAACACCCACAAGTACCTACAAGCACCCACAAGTACCTACAAACACCCACAAGTACCTACAAACACCCGAAAGTACCTACAAGCACCCACAAGTACGTACAAGCACCCACAAGTACGTACAAGCACCCACAAGTACCTACAAGCACCCACAAGTACCTACAAGCACCCACAAGTACCTAAAAGCATTCACAAGTACCTAAAAGCATTCACAAGTACCTACAAAGACCCACAAGTACCTACAAAGACCCACAAGTACCTACAAACACCCACAAGTACCTACAAACACCCACAAGTACCTACAAACACCCACAAGTACCTACAAACACCCACAAGTACCTACAAACACCCACAAATACCTACAAGCACCCACAAGTACCTACAAGCACCCACAAGTACCTACAAAGACCCACAAGTACCTACAAAGACCCACAAGTACCTACAAACACCCACAAGTACCTACAAACACCCACAAGTACCTACAAACACCCACAAGTACCTACAAACACCCACAAATACCTACAAGCACCCACAAGTACCTACAAGCACCCACAAGTACCTACAAACACCCACAAGTACCTACAAACACCCACAAGTACCTACAAACACCCACAAGTACCTACAAACACCCACAAGTACCTACAAACACCCGAAAGTACCTACAAGCACCCACAAGTACCTACAAGCACCCACAAGTACCTACAAGCACCCACAAGTACCTAAAAGCATTCACAAGTACCTAAAAGCATTCACAAGTACCTAAAAGCATTCACAAGTACCTAAAAGCAGTCACAAGTACCTACAAAGACCCACAAGTACCTACAAACACCCACAAGTACCTACAAACACCCACAAGTACCTACAAACACCCACAAGTACCTACAAACACCCACAAGTACCTACAAACACCCACAAGTACCTACAAGCACCCACAAGTACCTACAAACACCCACAAGTACCTACAAACACCCACAAGTACCTACAAACACCCACAAGTACCTACAAACACCCACAAGTACCTACAAACACCCGAAAGTACCTACAAACACCCGAAAGTACCTACAAACACCCGAAAGTACCTACAAACACCCGAAAGTACCTACAAACACCCGAAAGTACCTACAAGCACCCACAAGTACGTACAAGCACCCACAAGTACCTACAAGCACCCACAAGTACCTACAAGCACCCACAAGTACCTACAAGCACCCACAAGTACCTACAAGCACCCACAAGTACCTACAAGCACCCACAAATACCTACAAGCACCCACAAGTACCTACAAGCACCCACAAGTACCTACAAACACCCACAAGTACCTACAAACACCCACAAGTACCTACAAGCACCCACAAGTACCTACAAACACCCACAAGTACCTACAAACACCCGAAAGTACCTACAAGCACCCACAAGTACGTACAAGCACCCACAAGTACGTACAAGCACCCACAAGTACCTACAAGCACCCACAAGTACCTACAAGCACCCACAAGTACCTAAAAGCATTCACAAGTACCTAAAAGCATTCACAAGTACCTACAAAGACCCACAAGTACCTACAAAGACCCACAAGTACCTACAAACACCCACAAGTACCTACAAACACCCACAAGTACCTACAAACACCCACAAGTACCTACAAACACCCACAAGTACCTACAAACACCCACAAATACCTACAAGCACCCACAAGTACCTACAAGCACCCACAAGTACCTACAAAGACCCACAAGTACCTACAAAGACCCACAAGTACCTACAAACACCCACAAGTACCTACAAACACCCACAAGTACCTACAAACACCCACAAGTACCTACAAACACCCACAAATACCTACAAGCACCCACAAGTACCTACAAGCACCCACAAGTACCTACAAACACCCACAAGTACCTACAAACACCCACAAGTACCTACAAACACCCACAAGTACCTACAAACACCCACAAGTACCTACAAACACCCGAAAGTACCTACAAGCACCCACAAGTACCTACAAGCACCCACAAGTACCTACAAGCACCCACAAGTACCTAAAAGCATTCACAAGTACCTAAAAGCATTCACAAGTACCTAAAAGCATTCACAAGTACCTAAAAGCAGTCACAAGTACCTACAAAGACCCACAAGTACCTACAAACACCCACAAGTACCTACAAACACCCACAAGTACCTACAAACACCCACAAGTACCTACAAACACCCACAAGTACCTACAAGCACCCACAAGTACCTACAAGCACCCACAAGTACCTACAAACACCCACAAGTACCTACAAACACCCACAAGTACCTACAAACACCCACAAGTACCTACAAACACCCACAAGTACCTACAAACACCCGAAAGTACCTACAAACACCCGAAAGTACCTACAAACACCCGAAAGTACCTACAAACACCCGAAAGTACCTACAAACACCCGAAAGTACCTACAAGCACCCACAAGTACGTACAAGCACCCACAAGTACCTACAAGCACCCACAAGTACCTACAAGCACCCACAAGTACCTACAAGCACCCACAAGTACCTACAAGCACCCACAAGTACCTACAAGCACTTGTAGGTGCTACCGCTCTCTCAGAATAAGACCTCATACTGCTCTTAATGTATAAGGAGGGTTTTTTGTTTGGATGTAACTTTTTTGTATTGTTTGAACTGTTTTGAAAATATTCCAGAGAACTGCAATTCGGACCCTCAATATGTGGTTAAAATTTCAAAAAGATTCACCCATTAGTTAATTTTATAAAAAATAAAGTTGCTAAGGGTGGTTTTCATTTCCATAAAATGATTCAGCCCTTTTGGTGAAAAAGTTAAATTTTCCCCTAGAAATAACATGGAGTTTTTCTCCAATTTAGCCATTTTGTGGCCACCCTTTTGAAATGAAATATTCGTTTGTTACGTTTGGGAACGGTTTTATATCAAAATATAAACCTTTTTCTAGGACAATTTTTAAGGTTTTTGAGAAAAATTAAGTTTAAGTGTTAAATTTCATGATTTTTAATATTGCTTTGACTTACGTTGTTGCACCCTATATGTCATACTGTTGGACTTACGGCGTTTTACCGTGGATAAAGCCGGGGAGAAAGCCACTCTTGCACATACGCTGTTTTACCGCGGACTTTTATCTGATTTTACTCTCTTTCGTTGCAAAAACTAAATGATTTTAGGTAATTAAGCTAGACTAACGATTACAGGTAATTAAGCTAGATTAACGATTACAGGTAATTAAGCTAGATTAACGATTACAGGTAATTAAGCTAGACTAACGATTACAGGTAATGAAGCTAGATTAACGATTACAGGTAATTAAGCTAGATTAACGATTACAGGTAATTAATTAATTAATTCGGGTAGGTTAGGTTAGGTTCGGTTATTATCCTATTAATTAGCTACCACCCTTTTAAAACATTCTCCTACTAATTAGCTACCACCTTTTCCAAAATATTCTCCTAATAGTTAGCTGCCACCTTTTCCAAAACAATGGTTCCAATAATTCGTTGCAACCTTTTCCAAAATATTTTCCTATTAATTAGCTGCCACCTTTTTCCAAAATATTCTCCTAATAGTTAGCTGCCACCTTTTCCAAAATATTCTCCTATTAATTAGCTGCCACCATTTCCAAAATATTCTCCTAATAGTTAGCTGCCACCTTTTCCAAAACATTCTCCTACTAATTAGCTACCACCTTTTCCAAAATATTCTCCTAATAGTTAGCTGCCACCTTTTCCAAAACAATGGTTCCAATAATTCGTTGCCACCTTCTCCAAAATATTCTGCTATTAATTAGTTGCCACCTTTTCCTAAATATTTTCCTATTAATTAGCTGCCACCTTTTCCAAAATATTCTGCTATTAATTAGCTGCCACCTTTTCCAAAATATTCTGCTATTAATTAGCTGCCACCTTTTCCAAAATATTCTCCTACTAATTAGCTGCCACCTTTTCCAAAATATTCTCCTACTAATTAGCTGCCACCTTTTCTAAAATATTCTCCTAATAGTTAGCTGCCACCTTTTTCAAAATATTCTCCTATTAATTAGCTGATAACGTGATAAATATAACTTAAAATAATAAAAAAAAAGTACAATTCCCTTTAAAAAGTAAATTTCCGGGGATCTGAAGGTATTTGGATCTTCTAAACCAAAATATGTGTTTAATATTTTACAGAATGTACGCGTATGGTGCTCAATTTCTTTGACCATTATTTTATTATAAGATGCAATCTTTGCGCTCCCGGGAATTAAATTCATTTTAGTTCCATCGGGTGTATATGCGCATGCATTCTTGTCCCAATGGACCGAATCCGAAACCCGGAGAAGTGCGTATTTTCGCTCCAATGGGACTGTCCTATTGGACCGAATCCGCCAAAAGTGCGGGTTTTTCGGTTGATTGGGACTGGTTTCGGCCGAATGCGATTCGGTCCAATGGGGCAGAGCCGACGTATTAAGGAGAAATTTTCTCTCTTGATGTCGCTCACGTGACGCCTGTTTGTGTCTCAGCGCCGCGTTAAGCCTAATTTATTCAGATTCGCGCGGCATTGGTATACTCGGGAGTCTCGGGCGCGCGCGCTTGGCTTTTCCGCGAGATGCCGTGAGTGACGTAGCAAGGAGAAAAACCCGCCAAATATCTTCTCCGCAAATTTGCTTTTGCCCCCAAATTTCAAGTTTTCGAAGTGTTTTTTCTGTGTTTTCCTCATATTTAAATATTTATTAAGCATATTTTTGGAATCAAAAGAGTTTAAACTCTCAAAAAAGTAAGGTTTTTTTAGATTTGAGATAATTTTTAAATCAGTTCGGTATTCCTTTAATTTTTTTGTGGTATAACTACCGCTTGCTCTGTGATTTGCATGTGAAAATGACGGGAAAGCAATTTTAGTTTGACTGGACGTTGATTGTCAAGTCAAGCAGTGAGGTTTGAAGTTATGTAATAGATGCTTGGTCAGTTCAAAAGCTTTAACTAATGTAAGTGCAACGCCCTAAAACGTTTTCTCTCCTAAGGTTTCTATTTTAATTAATATCAGAAGCGCATGACATACGAAGTGATTTTCTATTATGCATAACATAGCGGCCGTCTTATACGGAAAGCTTTTACCATCAAGGGGGGGGGGGAATGTCAGCCCCCTTTCCAACTTTATTTTTCCTCTCGCGCCGAGAAATCCAAGCGGGTGGGGTTCGGGTGGATTTTGTAGGTGCGTACGCATATGTCACCGCCTAGAAATAGTTCCCCTTATTCTCGCCAGACGGCAACCCTAATAAATCGATGCAGTTCTTGTCAGTATCCCCCCATAGGTGGCTAGTGCCGACTTGAATAAAAATCTTTCCGTATAAGACGGGTCTACCAAAGAGTCTAGAAAATCACTTCGTATGTCATGCGCTTCTGTTAATATTAAGACTGAAGTAACAGATATTAATAAAAAAACTGTCTTTGTAGAAAAAGACGTAAAAAAGTAAGAGATAAGTGTAGAAAATTAAATGCCTGAAGTAACAGATATTAAATTTTCACTTTTGAACACATGATTATAAAACATCAATTAAAAGAGGGAGAGTGAATGTGAGAGAATTGTGGTGAGGTGATATTTTTCGTTCGTGTATTTTAAAAGGATGGGGATTATAATTGTAAGTTTAAGCATTGCATTTAATTGTACAGGTAAGGTTAAGCTTTGTGAATTGTGGTTTACGTTTGCTCGATATATTTAAAGCGAGACACAGGATTATGGTATTGCCTTAATTTAAATTGGAGGTTTAATATTCCCTTTAAAATTCTTGTCACCCGTCAACAATAAGGGTTTCACGCTTTTTATCCCGCTCCCATGTATTTCAAAATTCAAAGAAATCGAGGGGAATTTTTAAAACCAAAAGGAACTATATACCGACGTTATTCTATGAGAGCGGTAGCTCTCTTAGATAAGACTTCATACTGCTCTTAATGTATAAGGAGGGTTTTTTGTTTGGATGTAGTTTTTTTTGTATTGTGTTAACTGCTTTGAAAAAAATCCACTGAAATAAAACTTGGACCCTCAATATGTGGTTAAAATTTCAAAGAGATCCATCAATTAGTTTATTTTATAAAAAATAAAGTTGCTAAGGGTGGTTTTCATTTCCATAAAATTAATCACAGATTTTGACGAAAACTGGAAATTTCTCATAGAAATAACATGGGAAATTTTCCAAAGTTACAAATTTTGACGATACCCTTACAAAATAACTATACGTTAGATAGATTTGAAAACGGTCTTAAATGAAAGCCCCATATCCATAGTTGGCGCCTATTTTTTTTTTTCATCAAGAAAAATTAAGTTTAAGTACTGTTTTTCATAGCTTTAATTACATGCTCCGACTTACGTGGTTTGCCCTGAAACTATGGAACCTACGACTTTTTAGCATGAGTTATATAGTGTATGAAGCGAGTTTGGTCGTTTTACCGCGGTTATAGTCAAATTCTTAGAACAAATAGCTAGCTTAAAGGGTGGGTGAAGAGGAAAATCAAGTGATTTTTTATCGATTCTATTACTAAAATTAATACCTGTTTGCATAGTAAAAAGTTCAGGCAATATCTCTAAAGTTTTTAAAAAACAAAATAAATGCCGATTTTCGCCTTTTTTTAAAAAATTTTACCTAACCCCCCACGACCAATCACAAGGCGCCCTCTATCGGACGCATTCAACAGGTCGAAAAGTTCACGCGAGTCGCGCCTTTTCCGTAGCGTCTGTCTGCTTCTGTTGAGTGTTGACAAGTTCTTAATAAACGAGTTGTTTACTTTTATACTTTTGACTGCGTTTTACATAAAAAAAATATCTAATTGACTAATTTCTGGTAAGTTTTTACGTCCGTGAACGCCATTTATTCTAAATTATCTGATAATAATCACATAATCGTCGAATATTTCGCGAAAAAATGCTCGAAGTGATGATAATTCTCCAAAAGCCTAGGTTTATCGCTCAATATATCAGAATGCCAGGGGAAATTTGCGCAGTACCCGGTTGTCCCAATACAGCGGAAAACTCTCAAGGGAAAGGCATTAATTTTCATAGTTTTCCAAAAAATCCTGATATACGACAATTGTGGTGTAATGCACTGAATAAAAGTGAAGGCTGGGTTCCCAGGAATAAATTAACAGTGTGCTCAAGGCATTTCACTCCAAGTTCGTATGGTTCAAGTGAAGTTCGAAAAACTTTGAAAAGAAATGCAGTTCCAAGTGTTTGGGGACCCATATCAGCTCGAAAAGTACAAAAACTTACTAATATGGATATTAATCGAGAAACTGATGCAAACGTTGGAACGTCTGGGATTAAAAAAACAACAGACGCTTCCTCAAAAATTTCACAGGTAATTATGGAAAGCCAAATGTTTTTTTTCTGATATTAGTTATGGTAATACTCACAATTGCTGAAACTTTCCATGATCTATTAGTTGAAAAACAAAGCCAAATGTCAGATCAAATCTAAGACACAACGTCAGAAGTCTTCTGCTGAACAAGACTGTGTTTTAAATCCTGTTTCCTCTGATGATGAGGATTATTGCGATATTGAGGAACCCGTGCCAGAATCTATAGGTTCTTCATCATCTACTGAAGCTTTGGGGATAGATTAAAGTTCATCATACAATCCTAGTTTTTCTGGCACTCAAGAAAGTGAAGATATAGATTCAGAAGACGAGTTAGTTCATAGTTCATACTAGCTTTACATTCGATGATTCGGGGGGGGGGGAGATGGACTGTTTATTTTAATTCTATACTATTATTGGATTAGGTATGAAGAGGGGACTATTCCTGAGAGCAAGCCCCATTTAGAGGATAAATATCTGGTTTTCCTCTCGCAATTGGTTCTCTTATTTAAAATTTGTCGAAGACCAGATTGCCAAAGCCCCATCACCCATTTGGCTAGAAAGGTATCGGGAACATGCTTGACAATCACATCTGAATGCTTAGCTGGTCATGTAGACAATTGGGAAAGCCAACCAAGATTCGGATTAACTGCTTGGGGAAATTACCTTCTGGCAGCATCTATGTATTTTTCCGGCGAAATACCTTCCAAGTTTCTGCGAGTTTTTAAAAATTTAAATATTAGAGTTTTCTCATCCAGAATGTATTTTGTTTATCAACGGATGTTTCATCCTATAATTGAAAAGGTATTGCTTGGATATTCGCAGAAAGTTAGAGCTCATTTAAAATAAATTGTATCATAGCTGTGGGTCAGCGAACAAGAAAAAATGCTCCTATCAGATCCTTCGAAGAAATACACCTTGTGTGGTGATGGGCGTGCTGATAGCCCTGGTTTTTCTGCTAAGTATGGGACATACACGTTCATGGATGCAGAAACCAACAAAATAGTTCATATTGAACTCGTTCAAGTACTAAAATATCTGGTTACTTTTATTGAATTTTTATTCAATTACAATCTCTGGTATTTCAGTCAACTGACGTAACTGCTTCGAACCAGATGGAACTCGAGGGTTTGAAAAGAGGCTTGGAATTTTTCTTTAACATGATGATTGGCGTTGCCAAAATTGTCTCCGACCGTAATCAGGGAGTAATTGCTTTTTTGAGAAAGATGCACCCTGAAATTGTGCATGAATTTGACAACTGGCACTGTGCCAAAAGTAAGAGTTAATGCAAAACTTAAAATCCTGGGAGTTTTGTTATTAAAGAATTGATTTGGGAAAGAAGTGTAGCAACGCTTTATATTTAGAGAATAACTATTTGGTTTTATGTTTAGACATAAAGAAGAAATTAGTTGCAATTGGGAAAGTGAAAAAATACAATGCCATAAATTGGTGGATACCTGCAATTAGTAATCATGTTTATTGGGTTGGGGCAACATCGACGACCAAAGAAGAAAGAAAGGCTAAGTGGACCTCTCTACTTAACCACATTACTAATGTTCACGAAGGCCATGGCGAAGAATACCCAAAATGTTTGCATGGGCTAATTGTAGAGCAAGATACGAGAGTATGGCTTTCAAGAGGTGAGAAGTTCTAATACAAGCATCATGTTGACAAACCTAAATGTTTTTCTTTCCTTATTTAGGAACTAAATTATTTGACGAGCTCAGCAAAGTCATAAATTCTCCATACACACTTGCAGCTATTTATCAGCTTTCCAGCAAATATCAGACATACTCGGTGGAAGTATTTCACTCTGTGCTGAATTCTTTCTGCCCTAAAATGTATCATTTTACAAAAGATTCCATGTGGCCAAGGTTTGTCTCCTCCCAATTATTTTTAGGTGCCAAGTATATATAAATGTGAAGATAATTTTGAAAAACAGGGTATGTCTTGCTGCGCTTCATTACAACGAAAATGGGCAAAAAAAACAAGCTGTAACAGCTGAAGGAGACGAACGTTATTACATAAGCTATCCGAAAGCTAAAGCTGGTGCTCCTACGGTGAAAAAAGTCTTAGAGGAAAGCACCTATGGTAAATTGAACTTCTGTGTTTCTCAAGTTGTCAGTGTGTATACGAAGCTATTGCACTTGCAGAATATGCCCAAAAATTAATGGATATGGCTTATGAACAAGCTGTTACACTGCCAGTGGCAAGTCATTTGGTCAGTTCTCCTTCAGTTGTAGCAACTCTATCATCTTTGTATAAGAAGGATGTCAGCAAAGCTGACTTAGTTGCAAAATTCAGAACAAGATTTCAAAAATAATGATTTACTTATTTTTCCCAAATTATTATTAAAACATAAAAGGAGACAAACTTGTGTTAATAAAATACTTTATTTAAAAACAAAATGAAAGAAAAGTTTTAATTGTTCATCCTAGGATATTTGAACCCACAATAATCTTCTGAGGGCCATGTTTCCCGAATTTTTGCAATGGCACAGCTAGGGATAGGGGTGCGTCGCTTGCGGCCTAAGCGCTTAAAAACAATCCTGACAAACTGCCGATAAGCAACATATCTATAACGCCTAAAAATAAAATCGTCATCAGGCTTAGTTTTCGAGTCGCTTGAAACAATAAAATCCTCACAGTGGCCTGCCTATCTTATTAAAAAGCTGAATGCCTACTCATGAATGTTATTCTCATTTTCGTCACTAGTGTCGTCTACATACGCGTAGTAGGCTGGCCCAACAACATCTAAATCTAAACAATTCAGTTTAAATTTCCTCCAATCTACTACGCATTCCAAATCCGGTGTTAACTCGGTCACCTTGACCATTTCCCGACAACACAAACTTTCATGTACTGTATCCATTGGGATACAATGGTTACAAATACACCTAATATGAAACAAATTAATTTTCGAATCCATGAAGCGAAACTAACGTACAACTAACCAGTTTGTGTTGCCCACACGTTGCTGGGCATTACCAAGATCAATATTTTGGTCATTTTCATCGTTTTCACTATCATCATCGCTATTAACCAAAAACTCTGGGTGGTCAATCAAAAGCATATGGTAGGACACCCAAATCTTCAGTTGGTGGTTCCATACCCTAAATTATGTTCAAGACTTCATGGGGGATAAGATCATAAGACACCAACTTAACGCCTCCAAAACCCCCATTGCATAACATTGAAAATATTGTTCCTTTTGCCTTTCTAGATTATTATATCCGTATTATAAGTTCTTTAGAAAGATTAACCGATATATTTTCCAAAATATTTCCCTGCTGTGTTGCCTACACATTGCAAATATTTGCCCCCATAATTTTAGCAGCATAAACTATAAAGGATGCAAGTGTTGTTAGCAAAAAGCAGGCATATTTACACTAAGCCTTGGCCACTGGAGAATTCGTTAGCATTTTTTCGCGAAATATTCGACGATTATGTGATTATTATCAGATAATTTAGAATAAATGGCGTTCACGGACGTAAAAACTTACCAGAAATTAGTCAATTAGATATTTTTTTTATGTAAAACGCAGTCAAAAGTATAAAAGTAAACAACTCGTTTATTAAGAACTTGTCAACACTCAACAGAAGCAGACAGACCATAGAGATACAAGAGGAACAGTTGAGAGTCATTTTTGTGACGGTTTTAGGGCATTCGCCCCTTCGCATGTGTGATGGGGTGAAAGACTGGTGGCGCCCCCCTATCGACGAGCGAAGGAGTTATTAATAAGGATGAGCTTAGAGTAGTGGCACTCTATGTTAACTCCCTATAGGGAATAATAAGTCAAAACCTCGGAGATGCCATTACTCCATTTTACACGAGCTAAGAGCGGAAAAACGTATTTTATAAATTTTACACCTGTAAAATATTTTAAAAAACACTTGGAACTTGTATTTCTACTTACTTTCGAGGAAATACCACCGTTTTCTGAAGGTAAGAGTCTTTTTTTATACATTTATTAGTAATAAAAACATTTAAGGCGAGCTAAGCCTTGGTCTTGTAAAACACGGCAGATTAGTGATTAGCGCGAGGATTAGCGTCGTTTTCAAAATCACTCATCTGCCGTGTTTTACAAGACCAAGGCTTAGCTCGCCTTAAATGTTTTTATTACTAATAAATGTATAAAAAAAGACTCTTACCTTCAGAAAACGGTGGTATTTCCTCGAAAGTAAGTAGAAATACAAGTTCCAAGTGTTTTTTAAAAGATTTTACAGGTGTAAAATTTATAAAATACGTTTTTCCGCTCTTAGCTCGTATAAAATGGAGTAATGGCATCTCCGAGGGTTTGACTTATTATGCCCTATAGGGAGTTAACATAGAGTGCCACTACTCCTTATTAATAACTCCTTCGCTCGTCGATAGGGGGCGCCACCGGTCATTCACCCTATCACACATGCGAAGGAGGAGAAGCGAAAAATCCCTCACAAAAACGTTCAAGGACCGCTTTCCCCAATAGTTTGTCTAGGCTTTAATAGTGTTATAATGTCTATGAGACAGACGCTACGGAAAAGGCGCGACTCGCGTGAACTTTTCGACCTGTTGAATGCGTCCGATAGAGGGCGCCTTGTGATTGTTCGTGGGGGGTTAGGTAAAATTTTTTAAAAAAAGGCGAAAATCGGCATTTATTTTGTTTTTTAAAAACTTTAGAGATATTGCCTGAACTTTTTACTATGCAAACAGGTATTAATTTTAGTAATAGAATCGATAAAAAATCACTTGATTTTCCTCTTCACCCACCCTTTAATGGACATTTTATCTTTTCTCTGCTTAGGTTAAAGCAGAAGCGCATGACATACGAAGTGATTTTCTAGACTCTTTGGTAGACCCGTCTTATACGGAAAGATTTTTATTCAAGTCGGCACTAGCCACCTATGGGGGGATACTGACAAGAACTGCATCGATTTATTAGGGTTGCCGTCTGGCGAGAATAAGGGGAACTATTTCTAGGCGGTGACATATGCGTACGCACCTACAAAATCCACCCGAACCCCACCCGCTTGGATTTCTCGGCGCGAGAGGAAAAATAAAGTTGGAAAGGGGGCTGACATTCCCCCCCCCTTGATGGTAAAAGCTTTCCGTATAAGACGGCCGCTATGTTATGCATAATAGAAAATCACTTCGTATGTCATGCGCTTCTGGTTAAAGCTATTTAAACTAAATTCCCAATAAAAGATTATTAAACTTGATTACCTTGTGGGTGCTTGTAGGTACTTGTGGGTACTTGTGGGTAGGTGCTTTGCCCGGGTGCTTGTAGGTACTTGTGGGTGCTTGTGGGTACTTGTAGGTGCTTATGGGTACTTGTAGGTGCTTGTGGGTACTTGTGTGTTCTTGTGGGTACTTGTAGGTGCCTGTAGGTACTTGTGGGTGCTTGTAGGTACTTGTGGGTACTTGTGGGTACTTGTAGGCACTTGTGGGTGCATGTAGGTACTTGTGGGTACTTGTGGGTGTTTGTAGGTACTTGTGGGTGTTTGTAGGTACTTGTGGGTGCTTGTAGGTACTTGTGGGTGCTTGCCCTGGGTACTTGTAGGTGCTTGTAGGTAATTGTGGGTGCTTGTAGGTACTTGTGGATGCTTGTAGGTACTTGTGGGTGCTTGTAGGTACTTGTGGGTGCTTGTAGGTACTTTTGGGTGCTTGTAGGTATTGTGGGTATTTCTAGGTACTTGTGGGTACTTGTAAGTACTAGTAGGTACTTGTGGGTGCTTGTAGGTACTTGTGGGTGCTTGTAGGTACTTGTGGTTGCTTGTAGGTACTTATGGGTGCTTGTAGGTACTTGTGGGTGCTTGAAGGTACTAGTGGGTACTAGTAGGTACTTGTGGGTACTAGTAGGTACTTGTGGGTACTAGTAGGTACTTGTGGGTACTAGTAGGTACTTGTGGGTACTAGTAGGTACTTGTGGGTTCTTGTAGGTACTTGTGGGTACTTGTAGGTACTTGTGGGTGCTTGTGGGTGTTTGTGGGTACTTGTGGGTGTTTGTGGGTACTTGTGGGTGTTTGTGGGTACTTGTGGGTGTTTGTGGGTACTTATGGTTGTTTGTGGGTACTTGTGGGTGCTTGTAGGTAATTGTGGGTACTTGTGGGTGCTTGTAGGTACTTGTGGGTACTTTCGGGTTCTTGTAGGTACTTGTGGGTACTTGTGGGTTCTTGTAGGTACTTGTGGGTACTTGTGGGTTCTTGTAGGTACTTGTAGGAACTTGTGGGTGCTTGAAGGTACTAGTGGGTACTTGTGGGTACTAGTAGGTACTTGTGGGTACTAGTAGGTACTTGTGGGTACTAGTAGGTACTTGTGGGTACTAGTAGGTACTTGTGGGTACTAGTAGGTACTTGTGGGTGCTTGTAGGTACTTGTAGGTACTTGTGGGTGCTTGTAGGTACTTGTAGGTACTTGTGGGTGCTTGTGGGTGTTTGTAGGTACTTGTGGGTACTTGTGGGTGTTTGTGGGTACTTGTGGGTGTTTGTGGGTACTTATGGGTTATTGTAGGTACTTGTGGGTGCTTGTAGGTAATTGTGGGTACTTGTGGGTGCTTGTAGGTACTTGTGGGTACTTGTGGGTACTTGTGGGTACTTGTGGGTTCTTGTAGGTACTAGTGGGTTCTTGTAGGTACTTGTGGGTACTTGAGGGTTCTTGTAGGTACTTGTGGGTAGGTGCTTTGCCCGGGTGCTTGTAGGTGCTTGTGGGTAGGTGCTTTGCCCGGGTGCTTGTAGGTGCTTGTGGGTAGGTGCTTTGCCCGGGTGCTTGTAGGTGCTTGTGGGTAGGTGCTTGTAGGTGCTTGTGGGTAGGTGCTTGTAGGTGCTTGTGGGTAGGTGCTTTGCCCGGGTGCTTGTAGGTGCTTGTGGGTAGGTGCTTTGCCCGGGTGCTTGTGGGTAGGTGCTTTGCCCGGGTGCTTGTAGGTACTTGTGGGTAGGTCCTTTGCCCGGGTGCTTGTAGGTGCTTGTGCGTACTTGTAGGTACTTGTGCGTACTTGTAAGTACTTGTGGGTGCTTGTAGGTACTTGTAGGTACTTGTGGGTACTTGTGGGTGCTAGTAGGTGCTTGTAGGTACTTGTGGGTGCTTGTAGGTACTTGTGGGGGCTTGTGGGTGCTTGTAAGTACTTGTGGGTGCTTGTGGGTGCTTGTAGGTACTTGCCTCGGGTACTTGTGGGTGCTTGTAGGTGCTTGTGGGTGCTTGTAGGTACTTGAGGGTGCTTGTAGGTACTTGTGGGTACTTGTGGGTGCTTGTAGGTACTTGTGGGTATTTGTTGGTGCTTGTGGGTACTTGTGGGTGCTAGTAGGTACTTGTGGGTGCTTGTAGGTACTTGTGCGTGCTTGTAGGTACTTGTGGGTACTTGTGGGGGCTTGTGGGTACTTGTAGGTACTTGTGGGTACTTGTGGGTACTTGTAGGTACTTGTGGGTGCTTGTAGGTACTTGTGGGTGCTTGTAGGTACTTGTGGCTGCTTGTAAGTACTTGTGGGTGCTTGTGGATGCTTGTGGGTGCTTGTAGGTACTTGCCTTGGGTACTTGTGGGTGCTTGTGGGTGCTTGCCCCGGGTACTTGTGGTTGCTTGTAGGTGCTTGTGGGTGCTTGTAGGTACTTGAGGGTGCTTGTAGGTACTTGTGGGTACTTGTGGGTGCTTGTAGGTACTTGTGGGTACTTGTGGGTGCTTGTAGGTACTTATAAATAAATAGAAGCTAGTTCTCATACAAATAAAATGGCGCAACGCGGCAGCACTTAGCAATCGCCTACAGAAGAGTAGGGGCGTGCGCGAGGTACATTGGGAGAGATACGGTGCCGCAGGTCGCCCATCACCCTTTCCAATCCATCTCAACTCCCTTATCCCTGTCCCAAACTCCGCGACTTCCAACGACTAGCATAGCCCACTCGATCACGCTCTCTTTTCCCCGGCTACAAATTTTGAAGATGGAACTTTTTAGGCGTATTAACAATCTTGGATTATCTTTGTGAACTTTTAGGGTAGCCCTGACTATATTTTGTTTAAGGTTTTAAGCTTAATATCAAACAGACGTTAGTTAATGCTACAAAAAAGGTTGAAATTGACAATCTCGGATCGTCTTTGTGAAGTTTTAAGGATATCCGAATTTCATATTGGGCTTATGACAATTTTGAGCTTAATGATAAACGGACATAAATCAGCAATTTTAAAAACTTTGTAAAATTGTCAATTTGGTCCTATTTCTGGAATTTTTAGGGGGGCGCCTCGCGTTTCAATAAATGATTGTAAAAAATTATATTATGTTAATTACAATAAGAATACAAACTTTTATTAATTTACTTTTTTTTTGAAGTATCATTATAAATAAACGTCTGTTTGAGCTAAAGTTATGTTCCCATTTATATATGTTTCTGCTTAGTGCAGATTTTGAAAATTTAAAACAGTTTCTTAACATTCTTAATTAAAATGAAGACTGAAGGGACAGATATTAATCAAAAATGTCTTGATTAGAATCAAGACCTAAAAAGTATCGATAAGACTGAGGTTATCACTTGTCTGAAGGATCAGATATTAATTTTTCTTTTTAATTGAAACTTAAATGCATGCTTAAGAAAAAACAACGTTCCATTACCGTTTTCCGTTGAAATAAATTATTTTACTGGTAATCAATTTCAAAAATTTACTTATCTCGGCTTTTCGACCACAATTCCATTCCCCGAAAACATTTTATCATTACATTAATTACTTTTGGGAGATAACGTGTCAAAATACCCTATAAAACAATAAAAAACTGTAATAGCGGTCTGTTTAGCCATGACAACAACCTTTTAAAAGTTACAAGCACTATATAACCCTTTCGAGACTAACAGGACCTGAGCAAACTATAGCGTAACCTACTAGTAGTACGACCAGGGAGAATTGATGTAAACTGGAGTTGAAATTTCATCATGTGCGTCCTGCGGCCCTGAAACTCTCCCATAGTCCCAATGTGTGTAGAACATAATTTTTTCGCGGTTATCTGCCAAAATCAATCTATCTAGGTAGTGCCGCCTCCTCACTTGAATTTTTCATGATACAATAAGGTTTGAATGAACAAAATTCTAGATTACTATTTTCACTACTATGTCCCTCTGCCAACTTGAAGCAAACTGTCCTCTCTTTTTGCTGCTCATTACCGGTGCCATTCCCTTGACTTTCTGTTCGTTATAACTACTATCATGAGTTTATTTATTTCAAACGAAAACATAAAAAAATGGATTCTTTTTCCTTTTGTGCTACTTAAATTTTCAAATGTATATAACGTTGTGCCGTGCCATATCAAATAGTCTCTAACTATTGTTAGAAACTAGAGAGAGAAATTGGGCAGTAACACTGATCATGCCCTGAACTATGTGAAAGAGCAATACGACGGTTGACTGAAGTACACTTGATATTACATCATTTTGCAAAACTGCGAGTAAAAATCTTACTGTCCCTATTGAATTTGGCGCCATTGGTTTTAGAATAATTAAAATGTTCCACTGCGAAGCGTGCCGGTCACGTATGGGGATGTAACGTCTTTAGGAACCTTTTAAAACGCAAAACCATACACGTACTCTCCCAAAAGTAATTAATGTAATGATAAAATGTTTTCGGGGAATGGAATTGTGGTCGAAAAGCCGAGATAAGTAAATTTTTGAAATTGGTTACCAGTAAAATAATTTATTTCAACGGAAAACGGTAATGGAACGTTGTTTTTTCTTAAGCATGCATTTTAGTTTCAATTAAAAAGAAAAATTAATATCTGATCCTTCAGACAAGTGATAACCTCAGTCTTATCGATACTTTTTAGGTCTTGATTCTAATCAAGACATTTTTGATTAATATTTGGAATGGTTTTAAGGTGGTGTTTATTATTTGAAGTTACGTCTATTTCTCCATAAATCGAGAAGAATTTTAAAAGAAAGTACTAGCTTGTGGCCCCGGATATTCACTTATAACGTAAGTAAATTTATTGAAGTTGGGATTAGGGGGTTATAATTTTTTGTTAGGGCATCGAGGGGCTATTCACTGTGATTATCTGTACTTCTTTTAATGGGTATTTCGTTTTACCACTGTTAAAGGATGCGCATCCTGGGGGTACTCACTCACATTTTCCGTTCGTGTCACACTATTATAACTGAAGTAAAAAAATGTTAGTAATAATTTTAAAACAGTAGCGCATCGAGGGGCTATTCACTCAAATTTTCTGTACTCCTGTATGCTACGATGTGGCTGCTTTACGAGCCCTTGGGTCGTCATGTTCTATAGCATAGCTACCCTACACCGTCCCAAGCACTGAGGACAACATCTTCCCCCTGTCGCCTAAATCGCCTGCCTTCAGAAGCAAGGTCTAAACAATAACTTCTCCCCGTCCTCTACCCACTACAGTACCGAGGATTTCCGAATCGAATAATTGAAATTTTACCATTAACTGCCCCCCTCAATTAAGCACGCCCACTAGTCACACTCGAGTTTAGTCTAGTCCTGATATAGTCAATGTCAAGTTATATTCAAACATTTTAAGAGTAATAAAATTAATTTGTGTGATGCGAAAGCTTTTGTGATAAAACATGCGTTCAGTCCTTAATTACTTTTCCTTATTTTATGACTCTAATATTCGCCTTATAGACAAGAGAGTGTCAGGATAAAAGTGATGTGTTTTGAAAAATTGGAAACACAATATTTAGGGAGGGCTTAAGCCCTCCCAAATTCTAGACCCTGGCGACGCCACTGACCTACAAGTACCCACGAGCCATGTTTTTCTTGTTTAATATCCCTCTAACGGCGTGAATTCGTGAATCACGACAAAAACGCCGTAAGTCCAATATAAAAAAATTAGGGCTTAAATGCGTGTCTCTAACAGTGGCAAAACGCCGTAACTCCAATACCCAAGACAACGTAAGTCAAAGTATGTGTTAATAATGATAAAAATCAATACTTAAACTTAATGGATCTTAATGAAACTAAAAAATGCGCTACATTGAACTGTTCTCTTTAATTTAAGATGGTTCCCAAACGTATCGAATGAATAGTTTTCCTCATATGCCTGCTTACATAATCCTCATTTTTATAAAATTCCCATGTTATGTCTATGGAAGAATATTGTATCTTTCACCAAATGTCGGATTAATTTTATGGATTCTAAAACCACCCTTAACAACATTTTTCTTTATAGAATTAACTATTAGTTGGATCTCTCTGAAATTTTAACCACAAAATTAGGGCCCAAATTTTAGTTCACTGGCAAAATATCAAAGCAGCAAACACAATACGTAAAAAGTTACGGCCAATCAAAGAACCCTCCTTTAGCATTAGAGGCAGTATCAAGTCTTATCTAAGAGAGTGACCGCTCTCCTAGAATACAGAATAAGCAGTCGTCCGAGGTAGGGAGTTGCCTATCCTATAGCGTCAAAACATATTTCCTCACTCGCATTGATTCTTTTTCCATGCTTTTTATTGGAAAACAATTCGGAAGTGGACCCGGTTTTAGAGCATTTTTAATCGGATTTTTTTTCGTGGCCAAATATTAAATAAGAAGTCAAGTTAGTTCTAATTTATATTTTGAGACCTATTTCATAATTTCCTGTCCGTTATTTGACAGGCGGTGAAATTAAATTTCTCGGAAAATCTAAGCATTGGTCCAACGGCGCCACAGCCGCCACTTAATTTTAACTTCCTTCGGACCAAGGCCTAATTCTAGACGGCCGCTTTGCGGAATTTCTTCGCCTTAAAAAGAACTCCAACTTTGAATGTTCATTATTCGTCAAATAAGGGACGGAGAATAAAAAATAGGTCTCAAAATATAATTTTCAACTTACTTGACTTCTTATTTAAAATTCGGCCACCAAAAAAAATCGGTAAATATTAAAAACGCCATCGCAAAGCCAACTTCTTCTTAGCCAAGACTTAATTTCCACCGCGCCGACAGACGCAGACGCGATCCATTTTCGCTCCCAAAATCACATGCTAAACCGGAAGTGAGTAAGTTAGTGCGCGTGGGCGCTAAAGATTTGGGCAACTATTTCTTCGGGAGTTAAGCGGTGTATGAATCCGCTGAGCTTTACGCCGACACTTATTATGAACTCCTGCCTACGTTTATAGGTAGCTGGGGAATCATTGCATTTTAAACGGTTAATAATACTTCACGAGAAAGATTAAAGTAAATATGAAACTTTAAATTATTGAAAACGAAGTGAAGTTGTGTTTTCGCGAAACATTAGAAGCGACACTGAGAATATTTCTGTCCACGTCTACACTAAGTAAGAATGGTGAGAAGTGAGGGAGTACTGAGTACTCTAGTAAGCGTGGAACCATACGAGACTCGTGTCGCACCTAAATTAGGGATATCAACTTGGCACAAACCCAGTTTTCGGTTAACTGGTCTTTGAAAAAGGCCGGTTTAACCGATCCAAAAATAAAAAAAATTGACAAAAACAGAAGCACTTAGCAATGTGAGGAGTAACGAAACATTGAAGCTTTTTTTACCCTTCAGAAATCATGCAAATAAACTGACGTCGCTGACTCACTGCGTCACTACAAAATGCTGGGCATAAAATTCAAGTGATTGAAACGTGAATAGTGAACTCAAAAAAAAAAATAAAAACGTTTCGATTTTAACCAAAGAATTAAAAAACCGAAAAAGACGGTGCTCGGGATTAGAAAAACGGTTTTCGGTTAAATCAGGCTGTTTATGATATCCCTAATATAAATATTGGGGGGGGGGGGGTGTTCCCATTCAACCGAATCTCATTGGACAGAATCGCATTCGACAGAAAATGTTTGGCTAGAATTTCAAAATCTAGCCCAACGGCGGGTTTCAATTGAGGTGGAATATTTTATAACATTTTTAAAGTCAGTTTAGGTTAGGTTTGGTTTTAATTGGTTTATTGATAGGTTATTGTTTTGGTTTGGTTAGGTTAGGTTAGTAATATTTTGTAAATCATTTAACTATGGTACGCGTTTTCCAAAATATTCATGTTTAGCTTCATTGACTTCTCAAATAATATGCCTTTTCCAAAACATTACTGTTATGTTATGAGAGGTTTGGTTTGGCTTAGTTAGGTTAATAATATTTTATAAATCATTAAACTATGGTACGCTTTTTCCAAAATATTCATGTTTAGCTTCATTGACTTCTCAAATAATATGCCTTTTCCAAAACATTACTGTTATGTTATGTGAGGTTTGGTTTGGCTTAGTTAGGTTAATAATGTTTTATAAATCAATTAACTATGGTACGCCTTTTCCAAAATATTCATGTTTAGCTTCATTGACTTCTCAATAATATGACTTTTCCAAAACATTACTGTTATGTTATGTGAGGTTTGGTTTGGCTTAGTTAGGTTAATAACGTTTTATAAATCAATTAACTATGGTACGCCTTTTCCAAAATATTCATGTTTAGCTTCATTGACTTCTCAAATAATATGCCTTTTCCAAAACATTACTGTTATGTTATGTGAGGTTTGGTTTGGCTTAGTTAGGTTAATAATGTTTTATAAATCAATTAACTATGGTACGCCTTTTCCAAAATATTCATGTTTAGCTTCATTGACTTCTCAAATAATATGCCTTTTCCAAAACATTACTGTTATGTTATGTGAGGTTTGGTTTGGCTTAGTTAGGTTAATAATGTTTTATAAATCAATTAACTATGGTACGCCTTTTCCAAAATAGTCATGTTTAGCTTCATTGACTTCTCAAATAATATGCCTTTTCCAAAACATTACTGTTATGTTATGTGAGGTTTGGTTTGGCTTAGTTAGGTTAATAATGTTTTATAAATCAATTAACTATGGTACGCCTTTTCCAAAATATTCATGTTTAGCTTCATTGACTTCTCAAATAATATGCCTTTTCCAAAACATTACTGTTATGTTATGTGAGGTTTGGTTTGGCTTAGTTAGGTTAATAATGTTTTATAAATCAATTAACTATGGTACGCCTTTTCCAAAATAGTCATGTTTAGCTTCATTGACTTCTCAAATAATATGCCTTTTCCAAAACATTACTGTTATGTTATGTGAGGTTTGGTTTGGCTTAGTTAGGTTAATAATGTTTTATAAATCAATTAACTATGGTACGCCTTTTCCAAAATATTCATGTTTAGCTTCATTGACTTCTCAAATAATATGCCTTTTCCAAAACATTACTGTTATGTTATGTGAGGTTTGGTTTGGTTAAGTTAGGTATTTCGGCAGTTATGTACTATATATATATATATATCTTTGGGAACGAATAGGTTTTTTTAGGGTTATTGTTTTCATACCTAAAAAACCAATATTCGAAAATATCTAGTTAATACTCTAAAACTGCAGCCAAAACCATGTAACCTGATAAATATGACTTAAAATAATAAAAAAAATCTACAATTCCATTTAAAAGGTAAATTTTCGGGGATCTGAAAGTATTTGGTTCTTCTAAACTAAAATAGGTGCTTAATATTCTACAGAATGTTCGCGTATGGTGCTCAATTTCTTTGACCATTATTTTATTACAAGTCAAAGAAATTCTTTGCTTTGCAAAGATGCAATCTTTGCGCTCCCGGGAATTAAATTCATTTTAGTTCCATCGGGTGTATATGCGCATGCATTCTTGTCCCAATGGACCGAACCCGAAACCCGGAGAAGTGCGGGTTTTCGCTCCGATGGGAATGTCCCATTGGACCGAATCCGCCAAAAGTGCGGGTTTTTTGGTTGATTGGGACTGGTTTCGGCCGAATGCGATTCGGTCCAATGGGGCAGAGAAAATATTGGTGTATTTAAATATAAGGATATAAAACTCAGTAAGAACAATCAGTAGAAAAAAAACGACGATAAAATATTTTAGTGAATAGTCTTATAACAAGACGGACCAAGGGCTCGTAATAGTAGCCACATCGTTCGAGTGAATAGCCCCTCTATACCCTACCCTTATGAGTGGATAACCCTCTATACCTTACCCTAATGAGTGAATAGCGCTATCTTTTACAATGCTTAAATGAATTACCTTGCATAAAATCCGAGTTAATAGCCCCTCGATGCCCTACTCTAAACAGTGATAAAATTATAATCGTATAAATTTACTTATGCTGTAATTCTAATATTCCGGCGAATCAAAGAACAGATAGTTTTAGTGATAATCCCCTCGATGAGTTTACAACATAGACTTATGCCGTTGCACGCTTATCGCATCTTATAAATACCTAACAAGGACTTATGCCCAGAAACTTATGAAAGAGAAAGTTTAGTTATAGTGATTACCCATTTTAGTGATTATCCCCTCGAATTACCTTTAGCAATGCTAAAATGATCAAACGCATAACGCTCATTTAACACTATGTTAGCTCTATCTAAACCCTCATTAGAATTAACCGCCAAAACGTTCCAGTCAAACATAATATAGATGACGATAGCTACCGAACGAGAACAAAACACACGAGGAGCACGGTAGGAAACGGGGAAAATCGTTATCATTTTAATTAGCACATGAATAAAAAGAAAATAAATATATAAACCCCAAACATACAAATTCATAAGTATCCGACCCCACAGATAAAAATTCAAAAGTATCCGACCCCATAGATTAAGAGGTACCCCACCCCACATCACCCCGACATTTTAGAGATAAAACTAAACTATAAAACCTCGCGATTTCTATCAAGTCTCTATGGCTCGGTGGTAGAATGTCTTACTACAGCGTCAGCGACCCGGGTTCGATTCCCGGCTGCGATCCGAAAAAAATTTTAATCAAAATTAAATCTCTAACTGAGCCCAGCTACCCTTTTAAGCTAAAATATAACGATAACGAAAGCAAAAACTCCGGGCCGGCCACAACTACTACTACTACTACTATTACGGCTCGGGTCAAACTAAGAGCCTATCGTATACTACGATGTGGCTAACAAACTATATAAGAGAGAATTTCTGTATTATTAATTTTGGCAAGAAATAAAATACCGATGAAAAAAATTTCATGAGCGCAGAAACAAATAAAAACATTGGAACTTACCTATATCAGGCCTTGTTTCAACATCGGCCACATTCTGCATACAACGATATAAGCATGCTACATACAGTGGACTAAATCTGTCACACTCTAGTGGATTGACGTCACTTCCGGCTTTTAATAGCTTCTCGACGATTTCAGTATAACCAAACCGGCAAGCCAAATTCAAAGGCGAAAAGAATCCACGGGAGCCTTCAGAATTCCAAAGTTCAACTTTTTCGAATTGTCTTTCCCGATACTGAACTAAAAGCTTTAACAGACTTTTGTTATCTTTGGATAAAGTGTCGATCAAGTTGCTCAGTGTATCAAGTTGACCTTCGCGGATTAGTACGTGTAGAGCGGTTTCTTTAGAGGCATTGTGGCAAGCTGGTGGATTCCTGGGATAATTTTCATCTAAAAATTTTATATAACTTCCTAAAATCTTCTCAGTTTCCTCGGAATTTTTGCCATTTCGAATGAGACCATCGAGGAAGGTTCGAATCACTGTAAATCCCGCTTTTAACATTATTTCTCGAGTCAAAATTGACAATTTATTCCGGGCGCCTGCGGTACTTTTCGTATTTTTAGCTAGGTACAAGAGGTAATCCATTACGAAATATTCAGCAAAGGTTCGATGCATAAACGTCAGATTTCCAATATAAACTCCCGCTTTTAAAAGTGAATCCTCAAGTAGGCCTTCTTCGTCCTCAGGTTCGGGGTACTTCAATTCTTCATATACGCTTTCAGAGAGTAAAAGTTGAAGAGCGTATTGTCTGTGTTTCTGAAGTATTTGTTTTTCCGCAATTTTTTGCGTGTTGGTCGAAGCTACCTTACCGTCCGTCGAGGATCCTTTTTCGGTATCATAAATTGCCATTTTACATTCAATAAAATCTTTGTATAAATCCATTAACGATACGTTGTCAATCATTGCAAATTGGCCATTTGAAATGTTACGGAGCATATATGACGCTAATAATTTGCATTGTAATGGGACTCCCATGAACTGTCTTTCGTTATCTTTTATAGAGTTGGATAAATTGTCAATTGATGTTGAGACGTATTTATTCAAACCTTGAAACGTTTCCGGGAATTTTATATTCAGGACATTGAAATGTTTTTGCAAATATTTAGCAATAAACTCCACTTGATCTTCTTTCGAAAATGGTACCATAGTATGGGCCCAAAAGCTGAAACAATTTTCCAACTGTTCCTTGGTATATGGCCTAGTTGATATTATAATTTTCTCGACACGAGTTTTCATCAACGCTTCTAGAATTTTTATGACCTGGCTATCATAAGTCGGACTAATTTCGTCAAATCCGTCGAAAAGTAACACCAGTCTCCCGTAATTGGTTAACGCATTTTCGAACAACTTTTCTTCAAACTGAGTATCTAATTTCGTGTTTTCGCTGCATGGTAAGATATATTTCAGCATAAAATTCGATACCTCTTTTGGATTTGAGATGGAAATTTCCTCTTCTATTAGCGGTTTTAAAGTCTTTGTGCACTCGTTTAAGTTAACTCTAATAACCCAATAATCCGGATATATATCTTTGATTTTTTGGCCCAACACAGAAAGCACGGTTGATTTTCCCATTCCGGGAGAGTCGGATATTATCAATGATTTGCCGGATTTTTCAATCAAGGTTTCTTCAGAATAGGAAGAGCTCAGATCTTTGACCATGTACTTTCGTAAACAATCCAGTTCACCACGTGACTTGTACCAAATTAACTTTGAATTTGAATCATACTTTAACCAATGAATGTTCTTATTTGGATATTGTTCGCATAAACGTTGAAAATGCTCATCTTCCGTTATTTGAACGCAGTTTTCTTGATTTGAGAAACGCGGATTGCATAGAGCTATTAATTCGGAAGAGTCTGATTCGTTTAAACATATATCATCAATAACGTACTTTAGTTGGAACTCTCGTGGAATATAATAATCCTCGACGTCACTCAGACTCTCGAGCTCCTTTCCGACCGTTTTGACTTTGTTTTTAATCAAATTAACTAGAGTTTCCCCTTTCAGAACTTCTTCAAATTGAATAAAATCCTCTTCGCAAAACAGATCTTTTAAACTCGAGTTTTCATTTCCTTGAAATTTGATTACTTTTCTCTGAGTTAGATCTTCCTGAGCTTCAATGGTCAACTCGTCCCAAGTGAGTCCATCATGCTTTATCACATGCTCTATCTTTAAATCTTGGTTATTCCCATCCGTTATTAAAACTAATTTGATATTAGTTTCAGTAGATATAATTTCGTCTCGCAAATCTTGCAGAAATTTCCAACGTTCGGTATTCGAGCCGAGTTCGCCAGCGCATTCGATTAATATTATGGTTTCTCCCAAATTTTCGTGTTTTAAAAATTCCTTCAAAGTGAAGAAAGTTTCCGTTGTTAATAAACTTTGCAATTCAAAGGCCAAAATTAAATTATTTCCCCGTGAACTTGGAATTGTCGTCAGAACCTTTGCCATAGCGATATCGGTTCCATACTGAGCCTGAATTTCACAAACTTTGACTGGTTTATTTTCGAAAAAGTTTATCAAACCATGCCAAGGATTTTTGGAATCTCCGATCTTTAATTTGATTAAATCGTTGATTTGTTTTCGGTATGTTTGGGATATGTCGTTATAAATCGTTTTCCTGACTTCAAAATCGGTTAAGGCATCTTCGGTTTTCTCGTTTAATTCGGGATAAAGTCGAAGCAAGCATTTAACGTATGGCACAAGTTGACGGATATCCGAATCAGAGTCGCAGGTAACGATATCACCTTGAAGATATAATTGTTGCAATTTTTGTTTTATCACGTCTTGTAATCGATAAAATGTTTGATTGTAGTCAAAAATTCTATTCGGGATTATTTTCAATTGCTGGAAAAGTTGCAAAAACTTTAATTCCGAATCGGTGAAAACGCTGACGTGGCATTGATCTTTCCCAACGAGTTTCGCTTGATACCGAACTTTCAAATCTTTTTGTGCTTTCGAGTTAGGTCCATCGGTGTATGTTAAATATGCCGTCGTATCTTGCGGTTCAATTTTATTCACTGCTTAGGCAAATTGCCAAAAATTGGCAAATTCTTTACCGAAAGATTTGTTTTGCCTTGTCCCCAATACTTTTCTTCCAATAACTTTCATACCAGTCCACAAAGTGGGTTCAATTTCGGGCCAGTCGACTACTTCAATATCATCTGATGACGGATTTTTCAATTTTGCTAAAAGACCTTCGAGGGCGTGAGACTGTTTTGTGTATTCAATAACATCTTCGGCAATATTAATCTCTGGAAAAATCCGGTGCAATTTTCCAACATGTTTATTGCAACAGTTGACGATATTCGGTGACGATATATGGTTGGTTATGTCCAGGCGATGCAGTTGGATCTTTCTATCAGCATATCGAACGTCAAAATCATCTTCCATCTTTGCCAGCATATTCTTGCAACCTGGGCTATCAAAAACTTCAGTGTGTGCGTGGTAACCTTTGTAAATCTTGCCTCCATCTTCTTGGTTGATGAAAATTCCTTTTTCCAACTTCAAGTACTTGAGGGAAAATGTCGTCACTTGGGCTAACCAACCGCCCAAGGAATGTCCAGTGAAATATATTTCGAATTGGACGTTGGATTCTTGCTCAACTGAAGTGACAGCTTCGTAAACTTTGTGCGTAAACGTGCAAGCGGCGTTCATCTGTCTGACATAACGATTCCACACGACTCCCATTAAATCGGCTCGTATTGTATCCAAGTTATTGGTTCCTCTATGCGCTATGACAATTCTGCGATGCTCTGGATGCAAAAATGCAGCACCAAAATATCCCCATTTTAATTTCCAGAACGCTGAACTTCTAGCGGTTGTAAGAAGTTCCCAACCTTGAGGTAGTTGCAAACGTTTCACGTAATCCTCATCAATATCCTCTTTATTTCGGTCCGGGTCTTTGTAGGCACTGTCAGCGAATTGCCCTAGCGTGAAACGGTCCAGGAAAGGCAATACGCTCTCCAGTTGCTCTTCTTTAGCCCTTGTTTCTTTTGGTGTTTTAGTTTTGAGGTCGTTGAGAAAATTTTTGTTGCTGAATTCTAAGCTATCTTCTACAGTTAATTTTTCTGAGACTTCTTCAAAAGCTAATTTGTCAATTTCATTTTCCGCCTTTGAAACCGTCCCTGTTATAGAAACCAGATTCAATATTCAATATATTTAAAATAAAACCATGGTCATTTAAGCTAGACGGTCATAGCAACTCCGAATGACTCCCTAAAAATATGATTGCCTTCTTCGAAGTGGGGAATAATCGGTGGGTTGCTATTGATTAAATTTTTAACATGATATGTAAGCCTTGGTCTTCCCATATAAAGCTCGTGTTCCCTTATAACACAGGTAGGTAGGAACAAATCAGAACTCTTACAAGCGAGGGTGGATCTAAAACCATTCATTGCTAATCTTAGAGAGTCAACCAATTCGGTTTGTTATCGATTGGGCGTGTTATCAAAACAGCATTGTCTAAAACGGCTTTTTCATAAACGCGTTTGCCAATATAGCCATTTCTCGTTTCAGCGCATTTTGATTACAGCGTTTATATCTTGAGCGTTGTTTCGTATTGTTGAAGGGATAAGTATTAGACCTCGGATTATCTGTCCATTATCCATGTTATTTTATCATTATCCATTACCCAGAATTATCAACAGAAGTTGTATATTAGATCGAATTATGTCCACAGCATTTATCTATAAATTATCGATTATTCACTAATTTACGGATAACGGATGGATAATGCCGAGCTCTAATTAGTATTAATTTCAGCTTTTTTAATGGTTGTCAAACAAACAGTTTCATGGTCTAGTGTGTTAATGCGTTTTAATGTTTGGTTGGGATGGGTTATTTGAACTCCTATAAATTACCTTCCACCTTATCCAAAATATCCTCCTATTAATTAGCTGCCACCTTTTCCAAAATATTCTGATATTGATTAGCTGCCACTTTTTCCAAAATATTCTCCTATTAGCTGCCACCTTTTCCAAAATATTCTCCCATTAATTAGCTGCCACCTTTTCCAAAATATTCTCCTATTAATTAGCTGCCACCTTTTCCAAAATATTCTCCTATTAATTACCTACCACCATTTACAAAATATCCTCCTAATAATTAGCTGCCACCTTTTCCAAAATATCCTCCTAATAATTAGCTGCCAAGTTTTCCAAAATATTCTATTAATTAGCTGCCACATTTTCCAAAATATTCTAATATTAATTAGCTGCCACCTTTTCCAAAATATACTCTTATTAATTTGCTGCCACCTTTTCCAAAATATACTCTTATTAATTTGCTGCCGGGTCATTCCACACCGATTCGAACGACCATGTTACCATGGGTCGGCCGATCTTAATGAAATTTTAACCACGTTAACTATCAACTATTTGATGGTGAAAGCCCAAATTTTAGCCCAAAATACTAATTAGAACCAAAAGTAGAGGGTTTTGAACAAAAGTCACGTTTTTAGGTGTGCGCCATGACCATATTCGTACCCCTAAGCATAATGTTGAATAACCTTTTTGCATTTTGATCAAATTTTGTAATATTTTCAGATAAAGGGTAATATAACCAGTAGATTTCAATAAAGCTAACGATATGTCTCTATCTTGAACGGTTCTCTCGCAAATAGGGGTCCATTTCAAAATTTCCAAGAGCGGGGGGTCAACTTTGAAGCAAAACTCTACAAAGGCGTTAACTTCAATTTTTTAGTTTTTATAAGGGATCGATAGCCCTATTCCTAGGCTTTAACGTGATACCAGATTTGTTTGTGATGTGGGAATGAATTTATGGTGGCTTCGAGGCCCTATGACAATACAAGCTTCTGTTTCATTAAGTCCATAATATCATACATTAAGGTAATTTTACCACACTTCACACATCTACACTGCTTTAGCGATGTAGGTGCTTCGCAATACAAAAAATATGCTAGATTTAGGTTTCCACTATTCGGATTTTGACTAGCCGCAGAATGGAATTCCTTTGATTATTCGCATGGTAAAAGCCCCTGTGACGGTGCTTCCTTGCAAAACATCGAAAATTATCAAATATTAAAACCTTTACAATTCTATGAATGGCCAGCAAGAATTCTTGTACTAATTTTTTTTTACATTTCGAAAGATTATGTTAAACTTCATGAACTATCTCTTGAAGAACATCTTTCCAAGGCTAATACTGTCATTGGGCCTCGAAGCCACCATAAATTCATTCCCACATCACACAGTGAATTACAAATGTACAGACTTCATTCGTTCAGCACAAATGTTATGGTCGCAATAGATGAGGATGTTGATACCAACGTGAATACAATTACATTTGATGATATTTCTGTTGTAGAGTTCGTAACAGCAAAATACGATAAAGACGTGTATGTGGCCTCATGTGATGGAAGCCATCAAAGAAGAAAATGACTTCCTTTAGCAGGTTTTTGAGGAGCGACAAAGTTAAATCGGAACTTTCTAGGCATATTTAGGGAAATTGACAACTCCCAAAATATGCCTAGACAATGCACAAGTATTATTTATAGCTAAATAATGGTTTACCTTGCGCAATAAAAAAATATTTTCGCCTAAAAATGTGTTTTTCTTGAGATTTGGTTTTTTACGTTTTTTGTGCCTTAGAACCAAAATATCACAAACAAATCTGGTATCACGTTAAAGCCTAGCAATAGGGCTATCGATCCCTTATAAAAACTAAAAAATTGAAGTTAACGCCTTTGTAGAGTTTTGCTTCAAAGTTGACCCCCCGCTCTTGGAAATTTTGAAATGGACCCCTATTTGCGAGAGAACCGTTCAAGATAGAGACATATCGTTAGCTTTATTGAAATCTACTGGTTATATTACCCTTTATCTGAAAATATTACAAAATTTGATCAAAATGCAAAAAAGTTATTCAACATTATGCTTAGGGGTACGAATATGGTCATGGCGCACACCTAAAAACGTGACTTTTGTTCAAGAGCCTCTACTTTTGGTTCTAATTAATATTTTGGGCTAAAATTTGGGCTTTCACCATCAAATAGTTGATAGTTAACCTGGTTAAAATTTCATTAAGATCGGCCGACCCATGGTAACATGGTCGTTCGAATCGGTGTGGAATGACCCTGCCACCTTTAACAAAATATATTCCGCGAACCAGTCCATAACCTGAGGATCACAAACGGTTATGAAACGCTGTAGTGCTAAACCGCTGGTTGGGAAAATAGCACTATATTGAGAAACGCGGAAACAGCAACCGCTGTTTTGGGAAATAGTGCTGTATTGAGAAACGCGGAAACAGCAACCGCGGTTTTGCTTCCACGCGGTTTTGCAAACCGCTGTTTTGGACACCGCTTTATTCCAAAACACTGTTTTGCAAACCGCTGTTTTGGACACCGCTTTATTCCAAAACGCTGTTTTGAAAACCGCTCAACTACCCGTGTACCAGTCAATTATACCTCTCGACTATGGGAGCATCTAGTGGTATTCATTTAAAGTAACAGGCGGCTCCATTATCACCCCTGGCATGCTGGCTAATCTTCTCTACACGAATTTTACCTTGTCAAAGGCAGGAACCAATCAGACCTAATGCACTTGGTCCCATTGGTTCCTGCCTTTGGTTTAACTAGCCTTTGCCAAGCTTAGCCAACGTGTAGCAGAAAAGGCATCTTTCAGGGGCATCAAGGGAGCCGCCCTTTGCTTTAAACTAAACCACAGCTGAGATTGGCTTTAAAGGAAAACTTTCAAACAGCGGGTCAACTTGAGGACTCCCCAGTCAAGATTTAGACTCCCACCATAAGTATCTTCGATGTAAGAGGCAGGGCCGTCGTCAGGGGGAGGGCCGGGTGGGCCCCGCCCTACCTACAATGTGTTTGGCCCTACCTGAAATATTTCCAAAATTTTTGGAAACTGCTTATGGCCCTACCAGTAGTTTCATTGGCCCAACGCTCCTACCCCTAACCCCACCAGACTACATTCATCAGTGTGGGAAATAAGGATTTTTTTAAAACTGGACCTGTGACCTGTGGCCAGTAGAGCCTTGGTATTTTAATTAAAAAACTGGACACGGTGCCACCTACCATTTTTAGCCTGAAAAACCAGCCTTTCGTATTTTATGGCCAAATTATCTATTCTTGACAATATGTGCTAGGGCATAGGCTTAGTAGGTTAGTTTTAGTACGGGTATTTCAAAATATTGGAGTCTTAAATTAAGAACTATAAGTCTTTATTGAGTAATGCTAAATTAAAAAATTCGACCCATAGGGAGGGAGTTGACACTCCATTGTTATCTTCCCATAGACTCTAATACAGTCAAAGGCAGCAGGCTGCCTTTTCTTTAGACCAGACCCAAACAAGACTACCGAGCATATAGTGTTATATGTCTATGCTACAGAGAGATTATCTTCCCTTTAGCTAACTGCAAAAATCACTTCATCTACGGTTCTACAATGTGTAGAGTGTAGACAGACAGAGGAAACCCACCCATAATCCTACTCCCACACACAATTCAGGCCAAGCAAGCTAACAACGTAGAAGCAAAGACGCAAAGACGAGACAGTTTTAGGGATTAACATGGTATTTATTTAATTAACCAAAATCTTGAGGGGGAAAGACTTTGAATTAATTAAGTGGCCACCAGGGCCAGTAGACCCCAAAGCGTTTATTTTTAAACTGGCCCAGGTAATTTTTAAACTGGCTATTGGCCTGTGATAGTGCCTATAAATCCCATATCATTAAAACGAAATTAAAAAATTATTGTCTGGCATTAAAAATCGTTTTCGCCAAGCTTTGGCAAATTGGCACACTCTTCGTAGACGGTAGAGCAGATGATTCCAGTGTTGCCAATGTTTGAAAGTGGATTTTCCCACCTTTATTTGTAAAATTCCCCACATTTCCCACAGGTCCTTTTTAGCCCCGCCCCCAGCTAAAATATGGAAAAAAGGGTACAGTCACATTTATCTGGACTATGTTTTCCTACTAGGTTTTATATGGAATACACTACGCATGGCGTTGACATTATGTACAAAACGCGCCAAAACGCTATAAAGCTTTAAAATTCTCAAAACATGCTACTCTTTTTCCAGTGTCAGATTTACAATCACCGAATTTATTTCATAATATCTCTTGCAATTATTTAACCGAGCAAAATTTTGGAAAATGCACTAATTTTAACTGCATAGTCTGAACTTTTAACACTTAAACAGTGAAATTCCAACATTTAACCGATTTCGGAAAAAAATTACGTTTTTCCCACAGAGCCTAAAACCTTACCAAAATTATCCGCACTTTGGCAACATTGGATGATTCTGAACGTGGCAACTAATTATTAGGGCCAATATTTTGGAAAAGGTGAAAGCTGGTTATATAATTTGGAAAACGTGGCAATTAACTATTCACATATTTTGGAAAAGGTAAAAACAAATCATACTAAGTATCAGGGCTCTATTTTGTAAGATGGGATCTTATTTGAAATAGACCTACGCGAATGCGAGTTGACATATTTATTTTAATTCGCAAACGTAACCTGACCCAACCACTCCTGCCAATGTTAAATAAATCATTTTTAATATACATACTAAATTAAAGAACGCAAAATATTAATATTGGATTTAAATTACACTTGGAAATAAACATTTCGTCATTTGGAATATTTATTGTCGTTTACAAACCTAACCGCTCCTGTCTTAATGTTAGTTTAGTCTTTTTTTTATTGATACACATTTTAGCTTATGGTCAAATCTCTTAACATATATGCAGCGTAAGGTTATTTTATTTTTTTGCCAAGTTTGGAAAGTTCACATTTCATAGTTTTTTTTACAAAAAAATAAAATTATAACGGAAATTAGCCATGAGTCGGAGGAAATATGTTTTTTTACGGTTTCACTGGTTCGAGTCTTTTGAAATATTAGTGAAAAGTATATTGAAGGGCTTTAAATTATCGTCACAAGGTGAATAATCTAACACCAAGGACCTAGCTTTCCAGCTTAGGAATGAGGGTATTGTGTGTCAGGTTTTCTCTAACGAACGTCTCATCTCGAGTGTTCCTAAAACTTGATATCCCAAGGCTAGGCCGAATGTATCTACTCTAGAGTATATGGTGGTTGATAGAGCTCGGAATTATCTATCCATTATCCGAAAATTAGTGATTAACCGATTATTTACAAACAAAACTGGCGGTTACAATGCGATTTAACATGGTACTTCTGTGGATAATTCTAGATTTCGGATAAAGATAAAATAAAGCGTATAATTTATTCGATAATGCCGAGCTCTAGTGGTTGAACACCCAAAGTTTTTCTCTCCTTACATTTTTTCTCGGCGCCAACTAACATCAGCCGCGAAAAGCTGGCTCTCACTAAAAAAATTCCACCCCCTTATAAAAGGTACGAAACTTCAATTTTTGGATTGGAGGTTGGGTCCGCTTGCGATGAGCTTCTCGGCCAATAGAGAGACGGAGATCTTATTAGACGATCGGAGTTTACGTTACGGCGGAGCAAGTTACAAATAACGAAACGGATTTAGGGCTCTCAAAACAAACTCAGTATATCCGTGCCAGAAAAAAATAATTCTGTCGGCTTCTAATTTATCCATTATGTCGACTTAATCACCCTCTTTAAAAACGTTAGCACTCCACACGATACGCCGTTGCCATAAAAAACGTAAACACCGTATATGAGCCCTCCATGCTTGAACTTACTCAGATAAAAAAAATTAGCCACCGCTGTGGAGCGCTGCTTCAAAAGCTCGTTCTCGGTCGTGGCCGAGATTTTAGAAATTTTATCTCTCCATTCACGCGAGCTCCGTTGGAAACTTTAAAAAGCTTAACGTCAGAACTTTCAGACACAGAGGCTACGGCATAAAATCTTACATAGGAACTTGGTGTAAGATTATTCTACTTGTGTTATCGTGCAAAGGTTCAGAATTTTAAAACTAATAGTTTTTATTTCAAAATTCATTGAAACTTTGTTTGTACTTAACACAGTAACATAGACACTTTTTTAGGAAAAGAACCAACTTTTTTAACTTTGCGCGATAACTTGCATCGTCATATTGACGGTCATGGTAAAAGCTGACGGCTTTGAATTTTCAAGTGGTAGTCGGAAATCCACACTTCAATTTATTTTCTTCTTTTACATGTTATTGTTATGACTTGCGTAATTTAATTTATAGTTAAACCCTTGTATTAATTTGTTTTAAGACCTCGTTGACATTGTCTCTTCTCTCGCTTAATTTTTAATAAATAGTACAAAGTTTTTAATTTCTTGTGTAGACAGCCTTTTAATACTAATCCCCCCAATTCCCGATGAGTATACCAATGCTTATAGCACGATTTTAATTGAACAATCTGAGGCAAAATGATGCGTCCTGTTCTTCACAGTAGGAACTTTTAAGTTATTTTCTAATATGGATCATCTTGAACCAGACTTTTCAGTTAAAAATCTTGCGTTAAGACTTGGCACACGCATCGATAGTTAGGTGCATTCGTCCGAATATGTGCCCTACCGTGGCCCTACCTAAAATTTGACCCTGGCGACGGCTCTGGTAAGAGGGAAAGACACGGTCACGTGGGTAAAACATTGCCATTCATCTCGCTTTTCGGCGTCTGCGCTATAGACGTTTTGGGCACAGAGACGGCTATGGGTCCACCTCCTATGTCACGATACTCAGTGTCGCTACCCCCATTTTTACATCGAATATTCTTCTTCTACTTTCTATCGAGTTGTAAACAGTCAAAAATATAGACAGAAAAGTTGACCGTGAAAATCCACACTTAATGCCACCAATTCCCGATTGGGAAAGGTCATAGGACGAGCCTATCTCTCCCGTGTTAAGGCTTTACATAAATTGGTCACAATTAACAAACTGTAGTAGGTAAGCACTAAACCATTCCTGCCCTCACCATTTTCGCACTATGACCATCTAGCTTAAAGAACTATGAAAATACGTTCGAAGCGTATTATAAAATATCCTACCTAGCCCTTCCATTGTAGAATTTCTTAAGTTTCCGCAGAAACTCGAAAACCAACCACAGAAAGCTTATGTTATAATTTCACACTACCAAAAAAAAACATGTAAATTCATTGAAAACTAAACTAAAAGTGAAAAACATGTTTCTATTTAAAATAGCACTGAAATCACTCACGTGACGTTTGATAATTCTATCCAATTTCTTCATTCGCCATTAATGGAGTGCAATTTCTATTCGTTAAGAACTAGGTATCAACATGACTACGTTAATTATAAAGAATGTTTCAAATATTGAAATCAAAACCTACTTTTTATCTTGCTAAGCCTTTTCACAAACCATCTGCGGAATCTTGAACAATACGCGTTCAGATTAGCGAAAAAACAGCGCAGTTTAAAATAACTTTAAACCATCATTACAATGTTCTCACTAAACAATCTTATATCTATTTCAACCAATTTTAAGCAATTAAACTAAATATTCCGAATTTAGCGTTAATTTCCGTTAATAAGGCTATGGACACGACTGAAGTAATTTAATCTTTCAAAGTCATTATCAGCTTACAAAATTTCACTTCATTGTGTAATAACATCAGCCGAGATTAGTAACGCGATGAAACTTACCTTAAAAGGCTAAATTAAGATAAGACTATAACACGCATTGTTTTATTCTAGTGAGATTGCAACGGCATAATCCAATTAAAAATGAGTTTCTTCAATGAATTTATTGTTACTAAGGCAAAATAAAAGTATTGTCCTTCAGATTTGAAAAACTATGACTCAATATGCTAGCAATTCCGAAGAATAGCAAACAAAAGCAGACTTGAGTGTTACACTTATTGTTGTTATGCTTCTTATAATAATAATAATATTGCAATAAATATAGTGTTAATATTATTTATTTACTATTTACAAAGAGTGCAATGGATCGTTAATGCTTCCCCGTTGTACAGAACCAAGGATGGTTAAGTATGGAGCGGGAATAAGACGTCATAAAAGATAAAATAAAGGATAATTAAGAATGGAGTAGCATGGATTAAGTAAAAGAGACGTCGTATAACGAGATAGTTTATTATAGAAATAAACAACTAATTCCAATTCAACATATTGGCGCCGATTCCCTTTAAATAGGCTGGTAGTACTGTAAAGTTGGTTATATTGAAATTCCCTTATTTCGCGCCAAAATATCCCCACGTGGCCACGTTGTATTTATGAAGGCCCTGTTTCTGGCGGTTGTAAAAGACTTGTGGTTCTTGGTATTCTAATTCAGTTGAGTTCCTCGTCTTCCCAAACCTTTTCAGATAGTTGCACGAGTGTGTACGCATACAGTCCATTGTCAAACCGTTCTTCGCTAGTCTTTGTTTCTTTAATCCTTCGAGATTTAAGGTTTTCGAGAAAATCGAAGTTTCTTAACACTAAGCCTTTGTCTAAAATTAATCTGTCATTGTAGGGTGGTGGTATGGGATTTCCCGCGTTTAAATCTAACGCTAATAATGAAATATATCGAGCAAAGTAAAACGCAATTCACAATGCTTAACCATACTAGTACAATTAAATTCAATGCTTAATCTTTCTATTATAATCCATATCCTTTTAAAATACACGAACGAAAAATATCACCACCTCACCTCAATCCTCTCCCATTCACTGTCCCTTCATACTGCCAAAGGCGTTACTCTTTCACGGCGACGCCAACAACAGGGCAGGTCAAACTATTACCTACATCGTAGATGTACATCATACGATGTGGCTAAAAAACCTACAGTCGCTAAAATTTCAACAACTTTCCAATTGATCCATGTCCTAAAAGTTCAGTAACCAACCTTATGACCTTTCAACTAGAGTGGCATATAGACCGAGTGGGGAAAGGTAAAGCCCCGCCCATTGACATGCGCGGTAACCACTGGATGTTTTACTTCCAACAGCAACACGTAGATGGCGGGAAAATCTACTCTTTGGAGCGAAATTTAAAATGCTTTGTTTTACAACATTGGTGTTGATATAGATAATGTTCGTTCAAATCTTAATAAAAAGGCGAATATTTGTGTTAAAATATAGATTTTAAAATACAACATAATAATAATAATAATAATAATAATAATTTATTTCCAATACCAGAAGGGAATAAGAGAGAAGGGACACACTTTATATCTCCATAATGCTTTACACTCGTAACAACAGTCTTACTAACCTCAAATCAACTACCCTTCACTGATTGGCTATCTAACTTCTGGCTTAGCTGTGACGTCACATAAGAAGGTGACGTCTCGGTTGACTTACATTGAAGGAGATAAAAATGGCCGAATTTCATGTTGATAAACGAAATCCAGCTGTGCAATTAATTTAGATACACGGGAATTGAGAACATACCAAAATCAGATAATTTGAAGGTAATAAATAGATGAAAACTAATTATTCTGAATTAATATTAAAAAATAAAAATTTGTTTCAATAAAATACATACTTGAGGTTATAATTACACAAGAACGAAACATCGACAGCCCTAAGACAAATAGGCCGCCTGATACCGCGGAGAACTTAAAGAACTATATTTGCAGTAAATTGGTTAAAAGCTGTGTACTTGCGCAAAGTTTTCGCGGTTTTCTTGAGGTTGGTCGGACTCTCGTTACCAAAGTAGGCTCTAATGTCTCCCTTCTCTCTTATTCCCTTCTGAACATACACATTGTTTATTACTAAACAATAAAAGTAAATATGTTTAAGTTCGTGAGTTTTGCAATATTAAATGTATAATTATGGGAGTAGTTTGTCTTTAGGATTTAACTTTATCATTTCTTAAATAAATATGGGTTGTAAAAGCCCATTTTCGAGTTTCAGAAACGCAGAAATGAATGTATATTTCCCAAATAAAGCTAATCATATCTGGGTAAATAAGTTTGTAAGTAGGCCTCCTTTTGACTCGGAGAGGTAATATTTTGGTTTTCCCAACTTGTTTATTTTTTTATTTATATTTTTTATATTTTATATGGAGTGTTTTTATTCTAGTGAAAATATTTTTCCTTAAAAGTGCATTGATGTTTCTCCATAGTTGTAACAAAAGCGCATAGATAACCAGAAAGTGAAGAACGATCGAGAAGCCTAACCCGCAACATGAGAAATGAGTTCCCCCATAGTCGGTTCAAGATTTCCGTCCCCCCCCCCTCCATTCAAAGCGAAGGGAAGAGTTGTCTTTTGCCGCGCCGTAGAGGTACTTTCGCGTAGTTTTACACAAGGTACATGCGTAAGTTGGCTAGAAATAGTTCACTTATTTCCTTAATTTCACGTCGTCTGCTATAGTTTATTTCCAAGGCCTAATGTGACAGTCTTGTCAGAATGTCAGATATCAATGTAACAAATATATCTCTCTTGCGCCCACCTACCACGGTGCACAGCCGTTAACAAACTTCTCTGACTATTCTTTCCTCTATGTTGCGCCGATTGCGCATGTGTGGAACTCTGATCCTGAGCTACATCTCGGTACCGGTTTTGAAAGGGGGACTGACGGAGAATTTGGCAGGGTTGTTTGATTTAAATCAGGCGATTTTTTAAAAAAATCATTTGATTAAAATCAAGAATATATTTTTATTTTTAAAAAATGTTTTCCGATGTTTTCTAAGATTCCAAGAAGTAGTTTAAGAAACTCGAGAAGAAACTTAACTAGAAAAGATCTAAAATTAAAAATAATAATGATTTTGGTATATTTCAATACCCAGAACACCAGTTTGTCTTGCTGGAAATTATTTTGGTTTCGGTTAATTTTGACTCAAAAGTTTTCATGTTGGTAATTTCCTATCTATTAGTTCAATAAAAATCAAATAAATCAATTAAATTAAAAAAAAATCCGATTTAAATTAAAAAAATCGATTTTGTTTTCATTTTTTTGAAAAAATCAAAAAAATCAACAACCCTGGAATTTGGTCTCTCCTAGCATGGAACTAACTAACGCTAGGGACGGTTCGCAGGCAAGATAATTTGAAAAACGTTCGTTGACAACGGCCCTAGCGGGATTTCGGTGCAGCTCCGGAATAGTGAGTCAATGTTTTAGGGGGGGGGACGTCATAAATAGTCACATGACTCACGTCAATCGGAGGGCGTAGTCTGCTTACATGTCTGCTCTACTTGTAATTCAGGTGTTTTTATTTACCCTTCAATTGGGTAGTCTTTCCTATCTAACCATTCTATCCATTGTTTACACTTTTCGTAAGTACGCTTTGGCTTGGGCAAAACAATGAAATCAACACCTTTCATCAGAAGTAAATGAACCGAAGTTACTGGAGCCCCATTGCTTCTTCGTTAAACACAAGTTACTTATAATCCCCCTTATTTAACCCCCATTCCTGCACCCCATTCTCAAGCGCCGTTATTCTAAAAACGCCACCAAACGGTCGCTGTGTGGAAACGGAAGTCGGTTGTCGGAAATTTGTATATTTTAAAATGGCGGATTCCTTCAGAGAAGATTTATTCTTTATCGATGAAGAATTGAAAGAAGATATGGTTTTGTCGTTCAAAAATGTTAGCACCCAGTGCAATTTTTACTTAGAAGCTAAAGTTCAACAAAAAAATAAATCGGTAATGTGTCATATAGAAACAAATAGAGTCGAATCTCGCCAAAAATCGAAGTTCAAGATAAGCCTTTGCATAGTGTAAACACAGCCACTGTTGCCACGCAATGTTTCTTAGGAGATTTATCTTTGACTAAAAAACGGTGAAATCTAATTCTAATAATGACGATTCCGAGGGAAATAATAAGCACAATGCCGGATTACCTTTAAAACCAATAGGGAAAGACATTTGCACCCAAACTTGAATCAGAAACCATCGGTATACAGTTCCGAAACGGCGAAACGGCAAGTAAACAACAGGTACTAAGCCTTGGACGTCAAGATCAATTTGATCAAGCAGACGACTTTTTCAAAACAACCATACCGGAACAAAGAATATATAGTCGGGCTTAAATGGCACAGTCACTTATAGTCTTTGGTCCCAGAATCCTCTGCAATAATTCTGCCAAGGACGAGGGAGGGATGAAAGGTTCTGCTTTTTTTAAAGCCCCGCGTTATGGCAAATGTGTTGGACAGTTTTTAGAGTCTTAAGTAACTTCGGTTCATTTACTTCTGCTTTCATGTATTCTTTATGTGCTTGTCGATTGTCACTTCTACAACCCTTATACACACATATCTTGTGTCTCACCATATTTATAAGAAACCTAATTGCGCATTAATCGCCCTATATTCTATAATAGTCAGATAATTATGAAATATCCGATTCCACAATAACTGTAAGTAGAAGTAACTGTCGATAACCTTATCTTAGCAGACGAACTTTTAGTCCAAGGTCAAGGTCCGGTAAATTAGTTTGAAAATGTTGTAGTAGGTGGCGCCGACAGCCTAATTTCTTTCCGTTTTGACTCACCAAATTCTTGTCAGGGGTCGGCTAAAATAAGGGAGATTTGTCAACGAACGTTCTTCAGAGGCGATAATGTAAACTCTATGGCTGCGAACCGTCCCTAGCGTTAGATAGTTCCATGCTCCTAGCTACTAGCAAAACCATGCTTTTAAAACACATGGTGCTCTTCAGCGGATTATTCCGTTATTACATTTCCTTTAAGCAGAAGCGCATGACATACGAAGTGATTTTCTATTATGCATAACATAGCGGCCGTCTTATACGGAAAGCTTTTACCATCAAGGGGGGGGGAATGTCAGCCCCCTTTCCAACTTTATTTTTCCTCTCGCGCCGAGAAATCCAAGCGGGTGGGGTTCGGGTGGATTTTGTAGGTGCGTACGCATATGTCACCGCCTAGAAATAGTTCCCCTTATTCTCGCCAGACGGCAACCCTAATAAATCGATGCAGTTCTTGTCAGTATCCCCCCATAGGTGGCTAGTGCCGACTTGAATAAAAATCTTTCCGTATAAGACGGGTCTACCAAAGAGTCTAGAAAATCACTTCGTATGTCATGCGCTTCTGCTTTAAGCAATGCAACGTGTAATAATATCAGATTCAACGTATCTAGAAACCCATAAAAGAAAATTATTTAAAGAAATAATCAAGAGAAATGCGAAACACAAGATTCAAAAGGTACTTTCACGGTTTTTCGGCTCGGTATGCTTTAGTTTTAATTTGACTTGTGGCAGTACCCTAGTTTTTACTTGGGCATAAGTTTTAGGAGCCTCCTGGTTATAGCAACAAGAACTTTTATTAACAACTGACTTCGCAATGAAAAAAAAAAAATTAAATATTTCCACCGATAGGTGGCTGCACTCTCAGATTTCCAACCACGAACAGCAATCTCGAGTTTCTAACTTTAACAAGTAGGCCTATAGATGGCAGCCGAAATCAAACGTTTATCCTCCAAGTTATCACATAGAGCATAGCCGCCTTTATTATTAAAGCCCGTGCTTGGTCGGATTTTTTTTAAAAAAACTGGCAATTTAAGGACGCGAATATTGACCGTTTGGTGGCGTGTTCTGGACTAGGGGTGGTGACGTATGTGCGTAGGAGGCGTCTGCTACGAGGCTTTCAGTCTCCTAAATTTTTTATTAACAATGAACATTTCTTTTGCCGGGAGTGTGGCGCACTCCTGTAAGCCAAGCTACTGGGCGGCAAAGTTTGAGGGAATACGACACATGTCGGCGATCCTCCCCTATAGGTGCCGACTGCCCCGTGTCCGCCGGAGGTGACTTGACCCCCACACCCCTTCCGTCACCTCCCAAGTAAACCTCATTTCCTTCCCTGATTAGTCACATACTGAAACCTGACTAATCGCATCCTTGTCGCGGACCCTTAAGGGACCCAATTTACATTGAAACCTCTTAAAAAAAAAAAAAAAAAAACATTTCATTTAACAGGTAAGAACTGATTTCAAATGAAAAATAATTTTTAGCTTATTGTTTCGTAACTAGGTATTGTTATTGTTTTGTAACTAGTTTCAAGTACATGAACACTGTGCACCATACTTTATTTAGGGTGTTCTATTTTGAACTACATATTGATGTTGTATAATTAAGACTTAGCTTAGGCTTTTTGGTGTTTTTTCCTTAAACTATTTTTATTTTTCAGTTAAATTGGTATTTTCATGGTTCATGAAACTCTAAAATTATTAAAATGGTCTACTGTATGGTTCCAAGATGCAAAAATAATGATTGGCACAAGAAAGGGGTTGATAAACGAAGTTTTCACAGGATTCCAAATAAAGAAAATAGAACTAAATGGCTTTGTGCAATATTCGGGGAGAAGTACGAAGATCAAAGGGAATACATGGATAATATTAAAAATCCTGGCGCAAGAGTTTGTAGTGATCACTTTAATCAAGCTGATTACAGCATTTCAAGTTCCAGAAAGTCATTATTGGCATTCGCTATTCCTTCAATATTTGCTGAAGACAAATTAAACAAGGCTTTAGTTGATAAAGGTAGTCACGAAAGCCGAGGAGATTATGCAACAAAAAGAACGCCTTTGTCTAGTATAATGCTCAATGGAACTTCTAATGATACAAGGAATCCTTATTCATCTCCTCCCAGGAAAAAAAGGTTACCTCAAAAAGTACAAAATGTAAATGAAGCTTGTCAAGAAACCTTAAACTTAGTAGCGACGGTTGATGTAAATGAAGCTAGTCAAGAAACCTTAAACTTAGTAGCGACGGTTGACGTAAATGAAGCTAGTCAAGAAACCTTAAACTTAGTAGCGACGGTTGATGTAAATGAAGCTAGTCAAGAAACCTCAAACTTAGTAGCGACGGTTGATGTAAATGAAGATAGTCATGAAATCTCATATTTATCAGATGCAAGTTTAGTGAACGAAAAGACCAACTGTGATATCAGTAATCAGTATTTTACTCCTAGAAAAGAAACGATAACACAAGCGCCAATCCTTAATAGAAGAAAACAAGCTTCCAGGCTTAGAAGATTATTATTTGAAAATACAAGCACTGAGGCTGAAACTCAATTTATCACGAGCAATTCTATAGGCCCTAAATGTATGGTAGATGAGGCAATACAAGTGTCTGTTCCAATTACGAGTAGGAGACGCAGAACAACAACTAGAAAACAGTCCAGGGTTATTTCCAATTTGAAAAATAAAATTGATAAGCTGAATAAGAAGGTTTCACGACTTGTAAAAGAGAATAAAGAAATGAAAAATGAGAAGAAAGAAGGTGTAAATGTCCAGTTTCGTAAAGTTGTTGAAGGTAGTACATCTGATTTACAAGCTGCATTTCTGTTGGAGCAAATATTATCATATCAGAAAAAGAAAATGCCATACCATGAATCGACTCTCAAAATCTGCTGTATATTATTCAGAAAATCCTCAAGCGCTTACAATTTCATAAGGGAATTAGGAATTCTGAGACTACCTCACAGAATTACGTTAGCCAGGTACGTTGGGCATTCTTCTGGTGAAGAAGGTATTAATAAACTTGTAAAACTAAGATTGAAAGAAGAGTTTGATAAAGTAAAAAATGACCATGAAACATTAGGCTCACTTGTAATGGATGAAATGTCCATTAAGCCAAAGCTTTTGTATGATCGCAACATGGACACATTTTTTGGTCAAACCAGTTCTGCTTCCTTAAGTGGAATAAATGATACTCTAGCCACACATCTCTTGTGTTTTGTCTTTCATGGAATAGGAGCGAATATCCGCATACCAGTTGCATTTTATTTTACAAGAAATACTGATGGTGTAACATTGCACAAATATTGCATGGAGGTATTGAAGATTGTAGAAGAAAGTGGCTTTGTCGTTGTACGGTTTGTGTCCGATAATGCAAAAGTCAACACCATGGCTTACAAAATATTTGGAAATGGAATTTTAACTCACGTCATCCCACATCCATTCGACCCAAAACGGAAATTATTTTTTGCATTTGACCAGAGTCATCTAATCAAAAATCTGAGGTCGCTGTTCCTGTCACGAGACATGGTACTTATTGGATTAAACATCTCGGCAGACTTCATAAAGAAGCTTTACAATATGCAAAAGGAAAATTTGGTTAAAGCTGTTCGTTTCCTTACAAGGAAAGTGGTATTTCCAAACAACCTAGAAAAAATGAACGTGTTACGGGCTGTGCAATTATTCTCGAAACCCCTAACTTCGGCTCTAAAAACACTTTTACACCTGGGTCTCGTGGATGAACGTGAGAGAGAGAACTTGGAAGCAACGATTTTCTTTATGGAAACTATAAGAAAATGGTACGAGATCCATGACATAGCAAATAAAACCCACGCCATTCATTCTCGCAATGAAAATAAAATACCATTCTCAGAATTGGATGACGAGCGACTCGAGTGGCTTCAGGAAGAATTCCTACCGTTTTTAGCGATAATTCAAGATAATGCTACTCATAAAATGGAACGTTTGTCAGACGAAACTTACGAAGCAATACAAATAACAACAAAATCTACAGTTGCCTTAATCAAATATCTTCTCGAAGGAGGATTTCACTATGTACTAACTCGAAAGCTATCAAGTGATATAGTAGAAATGACATTTAGCCATATCCGTCAATCAGGAGGCCGAAATGATCAAATGGACGTAAGGGCTGCTACATTATCCATTGAGAGAACTCTCAAAATTGGAATTATAAAGTCATCCGGGCACTCCAATGTAGGACAGAACAAATGCCTGAAAGAAACACTGCAATCCCGTAAGCATACTTCAAACCACTTTCACCAGAAATTGATTCGTAGTATTAAATCATATTTATCAAACTTTCAGAAATATTATGCAGCAACACAAAATCTTTCCGAAATCGTTTGGAAACATCTAATATCACTAATCCTAATAACGCAACAACTTCCAGTTCGCAACCAGTTTTATCATGGGGTTTGCAAAATTTACTCAATCAAATGGATCTTGTAACTCCAAACGGTAATATTTTGATAAAACTTAGAAGAGATAACTGATCGTAATGTTAAGTTCATTTCTTATTGTTTAGATCACTGCATGATTTCTATCAGAAGTTGTTCAGTTGCTTTAATAGGCGGTTATATAGTTCGTGTGGCGGAAGAAAATACAAATTGCCCTGGATGCTTAGAAAAACTTATCCAGCCACAGTCCGGAACTCCACTACTTTATTTAATTAAAGCTAATGATAATGGCGGTCTTAAATATCCAAGTCGGCTACTAATACGTTTACTTGTAATTGTGTTAGATTTTGTCCAATCGTCAATCACGTTTTTCACTCGACAGAATGTTTTAGCTAAATATGTTGAAATCATATTGCCCCATTTCCAAAAGCCGTTAAAATGTGATAGAAATTGCGTGAATTTAGATCTTCCTAAATTACTTTTAGAGAAATATTTAAGACCATTGCTAAATAATTACGCTAAAGATGTTTCTGATCGGATGGAGAAAGTTAGGAAATATAAGGCCAAGCCATTGTCTAGAAAAATTTTAAAGGTTTAGTTCCTAAAATTTCGTGATATTCAATTTGAATACTGTTCCTATTTAAAGTGCCTTTAACAATTGTTACTATTTTACACAAAAGTTTACGTAAAAAAATAAAACTTATTTTATAATAAAGCTTTGATTTAAAAACGTTCGTTGCCGCCTCTAATCTTATTATATCCTATTTTAAATTAAATAAGATATTATAAAGAAGTTATAAATAACTAAATAATAATATGTATTTTATTTTGTTTTGATATTTGAAAAACTTGCATTTCGAACTTTATGGAGACCTCCCTACTTGAACCTTTATTAAGCACCCCCCCCCCCCGAGTTGTAGTCCATAAAACGCCATCCAACGGCGTACGAAAGAACTAAAGTTCGGCTAGGAGTAAGTAAAATATCCCCCTCTCTCTGGGGACCAAGCACGGGCTTTAATAATAAAGGCGCTATGCATAGAGAAATGCGGCGGTAGAGGCGCGGAGGATAAAATTTTTATTTAAACGTTGAGAGATAACGCTAGATGGAACCGGAATCTCTAAAATAAGGGAATATATTTATAAAGCACAAATTATGATTAGCGAGAGTGCGATAACTGTTTAATTTTCAATCATCGTTTTTATACTATTTTTAGGAAGGTACTGACTCTTGGAATTATAATTACAGTATATGTGTATCTTGAATTTTTTTCCTGACCATGAAATTATTATATTGCCTAAATTTCCTATTTTGTCTACATTTTCTATTTTTCGTTTAATTTATACACTGGCGGATATGTAAACACTAAAATTAGCCGCGTCTTTTTTATACAAATCTCTCTTGTCCCAGTCTCAAGGAAACAATATTCTTAATTACCTTTGTGTTTCAATTTTAAAACACCCTACTTTACGCCAACAAGTGATATCTAGTTTATTAGGGAGAAGTAGTGGTCGGCATTTGGATAGGATAATATCTGTTTGTTTTATCTTTATCCATAATTTGAAATTATCCACGGGAAGTCTATGATTAATGCAATGTAATCACGAATAATTATCTGATTATTATCCATGATAACTGATTAACCAAAATTCTGTGGATTATCTTGTCCAAACGCCGACCTCTAGGGAGAAGGTATAAATTCGCCACAGTTCTAGAGACTATATTACAACCAGCATCTCATTGGTTCTTGAAAACTCACGTCAGCGCGACGCGAATGACGAAAATTACGTATTTTCCGACTGAGGAGAGGCGAAACAGCCCGGCCTCCTTTTACGTCCTCCCTTGTATTTTGAAAGGGGTACTGGGACTATGGCGCGAGAATACTTATGCATCTTATACCTTCTCCCTAGTAAACTAGATATCGCTTCTTGTTTACGCTTTGTGACATACCAGGAATATATAGATTACTTCTACCAGAAGTGAGATGAGACCAGAAGTACTGAGCTAACCAAATTCTTCACTCGGCGAAAGTGAATATTCTTGATACCAGACGAACGGTTGGCCCTCTGGTGGCGGTTTCTGAATTTTTTCTCCAAAACGTGAGACGCTCGTGGCGGTAGACGGCCGAACTAGATTCCAGCACCAGTGTCTGTGTTTCGCGGCTTTAGGTTGAGGGGAAGGGGGTAGGAAATGTTTTTGGAACTCGAACAATTTTTCTCTCTCTAGTTTTAGCGCGTGGGAAGCTGCATAAAATCCTCAAATTTGTTCACTAGTGCCAGGATCTACTATCAATGCTAGAGCCCTTCACTTCTAGTCTCATCTCACTTCTGCTTCTACTTTGAATCTTTAAGAAGCCATCAACTCCACACTAATATCTGATTGAAGGTAAGGGGAGAGCTTGAAACATCATTAAACCGCCCACTCCTTCCAAGCATTTCATTGGATTATTGCTCTGCCGGTGGTTTAGTGGCGTCTGCTAAACCGAACCTCTTACCTCTACGCGATTGGTTGAATTCTCACAGTCTGAGAGAGGTACGGGTTAGGTAGGTTCGATTTTAGCAGACGCCACTAAACCAATGGCGACTCAGTAGTCCTCGTTTTTAAGACTAATTAAATGCTAAATATTTTGTAATAAGAGATCATATACTTTTTTAATATTTTTCCTTTTATATTTAGAAAAAGGTCATTCTTTTAAGGTATAATGTTATGTTACCTGGCCTTTTCCTTTAAGCCTTGGCTCAGAATGCAATGTTGATTCAAGCTCATGGGTCAATGATTAGAATTTCTAAGTTATCTTTAAATATTAGTACCAGAAATCAATTTTCAAACTCAGTTTACGGTACATATTACCGGTGGTTGAGTGCGTGCATTTCACCTTTTAATAATCCGAAGTTGCAAACAGTATTAACCTCAACTTAACAGCCACCACGGATCCATTGTTGGTATGCGGTTGATTCAACATTTCTCACGCGAATAAATTGTTGAATTTATATTTCACGCGTACAAAGAGTGAGTGTGAGAATCTTTCTATTGTCAATCGTCCTACTCCAAAATTTAATAAAAACGGTGAATGACGCGTTTAAACGAACAGATGTCATAATAAACGCTCCTCCGTTTACTAAAGATGTTTAACATCCATTGAAAATGAATAAAGAAATATAATTTTTTGGTGAAAAAAGATGTTTGATTGACTGTAGTAACTTCAAATGCATCTCTTGAAATACATTACAATATTTCAGAATCCTAAAATTAAATAAGAAATTAATATTCTGAATTTTTGTTACAAAACAAAAGTGACCATCGAAGAAAAATATTTGTTTGCCAAAAAGTAACTATCCTTCAGTATGCAAATTGGCAACTCGGTGCTTTGTTGAAAATCGTAATTTGAAATTCTTAAAGAAAAATAATTCAAGACTCTTCATGAGATGACTTTTGTATTTTGGGACGATTTAGTTACTTCCTGACTTACTGGATTAATTATCTGTGGTTTTTGGAAAATGGGGCTATTTAAGGACCAAATACCGATTTCAGGAAAATAGGGACTTTTAGAGACCTGTCGGGAACCCTTCGTTTGTTTGGGAAGTAACAAGACATGATTTACCAAGGAACTTTGGTTTAATTATAATTTAAAAACATCATAGACTTTGTGACTACATACCTCTTGGAAATGATGGAATACTAAACTAAAACTAAAACTAAAAACACGTTCTGAATCAGTGTTATTATTTTTTGCCGCTAACCATAACATTTTCCGTGGAGTAGTTTTATTGAAGTGAGAATGAAGTTTCCTTAGGGGTGCCTTACATTGCAGCCACTCTTACAAAATATAGCTCCATGGTGGCAGGCTGGCATTATGAATTTATAATACAAGCTAAACGTTAGCTCGCATTATTAATCCATGGTGACAGAAATAAAAAACTACATTCCTGACTGTCACACTTCAATGTTTTGAGTGACATCTGCTAAAACCAAAAGTGAGGGCGTAAAATATGAAAAAATTTGGAATAATAGGATAATATAGGAAAATTGTCGAAATTATAGGAACCAGAAGTAAGATAAGGGACTAGAAGTATCTAGGTAAGCAAATTCTTCTCTTGGCGAAAGTGAATATTCTTGATAACACACTAACGGTTGGCCCTGTGGTAGTGGTTTCTGAATTTTCCCTCCAAAACGTGTGACACTCGCAGCGGTAGACGGCCGAACTAGATTCAAGCTTCTTGATTCAAGCACCAGCGTCCGTGTTCCGCGGCATTAGGTTGAGGGGAAGGGGGTAGGAAATGTTTTTGGAACTCGACCAATTTTTTTCTCTCTAGTGTAGGCGCGATGGAAGCGGCATGAAATCCTCAAATTTGTTCACTAGTGCCAGGATCTACTACCAATGCTAGAGCTCTTTACTTCTAGTCTCATCTTACTTCTGTAGGAACTAATAGGAAAATATCGAAAAAATGGGAAAAATTATAAAATATAGGAAATGTGGTCACGTCAATATATTTACTGGTAAAGACCAACATCCCCGAAAAATAGTTATATTTAATAATTAAACATAACTATTTTCCGTTAATGTTAGTCTCTAACAGTAAGTATATTGACGTATCAACGAAAAAATATCTTGAAATGATGCTTAAACAACAACAAAATTTAAGGGAATAAAACACTCCAATGGAAGCACTTCAAGGCATGGAATTTTCAGTTTCAGTTTATAGTCCTATAAACAGATCTTTATCTTTTTTTTCATTTAAAAAATTCAATAGGTCGCGAATTATGAGGGTCTCATTGTTGTTTGTCATTTATAAAACCCACGCGGCTCGCGCATCGTTCCAAGCGTACAGTACATAGTTCACCAATTTGCTTTTGATGGGGCATAGCGCGTGCCGTCTGCCACCCGCGCAGTCTCCCTCTCTCTCTCATTGGCGACACCTGGCCCCGCACATCAACTGGACCGCGTTCCAACCCCCACGTACAAAATTTGACAGCAACGAGACTGGTGGTGTTCAAGCGTACTTATGCCAAGGGAGGCGCGCAATCCGATTATTATGATGGAACCCGCATGGGATTCACTCAAAAATCAACAAGATGGCTGTTACTATATACATGACTATTCTAGACCATAGCGTTTGTACGTTGATGCGCGGTTTTGTCAATATTCAAATGCTTTAACCCATTAATTCAATATGATGCACTAATACATACTTCAGTTTGTACCTTTAACGCTGCCGAGGCCTAAATTTTCTTAACTAAATGTTAAAGTGGAAAATATTTGCGAAGGAAGAAATTCGCACAAATTATTGTGAATTGTTTTTTCATTTTTGTTTTTATAACCTGGCTACGAACAACGAAATAAGTCTTAAATTATTAATTACATTAGACTACTTAAACCATTATTCTTACTTGGCAAAAATTTCAAAAGTGCAAGTCGATTAAAAAGCCTTTCAAAAAGCAATTGACAACGTCGGCATAATCACGACGACGGCTGGTACATGCTATGCCGATACGATTATTTTTCATAACGCCACAAGTTTGTCACTGGTTACTACTGAGAGCTTGTCATGAAGTGACGTAGGTGTAACGTCATAGATTTTCGAAAAGCGACGCCTGGTGAGGCGCTGTCAAAGTCTTAGTACAGACTAAATGGGAAGATGGACTGCAAAACCGAGTGTAGTCTATTCTCCCGTTGCTCTTCAATTAGCTCTCATTAAGTCTCTAGCATTACGAATTATAGGTAGTGTCAAAAGTGGATGAGAGGAAAAGTATGAAAATGGCCAAAAGTCGCGAGTCATCAGAGTTTCGCCGTAGTTGACCGTTTTATTGGCGTAGCTATACTGGGCCTGTTCACTCCCTTAAAATAGGTCTTGTGTTAATTCGCGGTTACGCGGTTACCGTCGTCTGCTAATGTGTATGCTAGAACTTCCTCAATTTGTGTTTGAAGTCAGGACAGAGTAGCTGGTAATGTTTTAAAAGGAAGGTATAATATGGATTTAAGGTTTTCGAAGCAATAGAAGAGCACATAAATCTCGGTAATTTAGCTATATCGCGAGCAGCTTGCGTCGTGATGCGCGTGATCGAGTAGGCTATGGTTAAACCAAGGAGCATAAATGTCTGAACTACTTTCAGTCGCGAGTTTGCGAGTGAGTCCATCAGTCACTAGTAAACTAAATAGTTATTGGCGAAACTTTGATGTCCGCGTTTTTTAACACTGGCTTTATGGCCATTGTCATACTTTCCCTCTCATCCACATTTGGTAGTGTCATACTAATAGAACATATCTTATGATAAAAACAACAGAACAAGAAAACTACGAAGCTAAACTATTGTAGTAATTTCATAAACCGTTTCCATAAATGCTCCATAAAAAGCATTCAATGCAGTTTATAAGGGAGACGAAATCATAGCTTGGGAGTACGGTATTGCGGTCTAGCGGGACGGAAACCTTGTCAATTTCACAATGTTTTCGAATTCAAGTCGACATGCTTTGTGGCAACATAATGCTCCTATAGGCTACGAAAAATAATATCGCTTTTAGATCCCAACTCGATGGTAAGGAAAGAAAAACTCACGAACAATGGGATTTAACGCGAAATGGAATGCAAAAAATGTCTTTGTTGAAAGAGAAAAAAAAAAATAAAACCGTATTCTTCGAAATAAAATATTCGATCTCATATATTCTGGTGAAATATGAAATAAGCTATTTCAAAATAGTTTAAAAGGAATGTAAGAATATGGGGTCATTGAGGAGTAAGTGAACGCGTTTCGTTTATCGCGTAATTGAGATTTAAGCGATGCCAGAGTTCCATCACGTATTTTCTAGGAAATGCTTTACATTCTTTGAATTATCCCCTATATTTTTGATGGAAATTCTTCTATAAGTTTACCACACAAAGATATATATTGATAAAATATGGAAATTAATTGACTGTTTATAACAGGACGTAACCAATTAATTTACAAAATATCTTATAATTGTTAGAAAAAGACCGAGCTGGCTAGCCTCTCACTTGTAGTGAGCTTGGGCTGCCTTTAGTGGTGTATCGTGGCGTAAAGGAAATTATCCATTACGGTGGCGTGCTCCTGGATGTGTGTTTTACTGCATGTAATATTCGAATTGGTGTATTGAAATATTAACTGGCAGAAGTAGTAGTAGTAGTAATAGAGTAGAAGTAGTATTGTAGTAATAGAGTAGTAGTAGTAATAGTGAAGAAGTAGTAGTAATAGTAGAACAGAAGCGGGTTTAAAAGCAAAATGGTACAGCGTACCATTGCTAGGAAAGCGATTCTTTTCAAAAAGGGTTCCCAGTATCGTCTGCGTGATATGGAGTCAAGACCAATCATCTGGTATGATGTGGATCCAAAGACGTCAGATGGGACTTCCAAGTTACTAGTCCACCAAAGTCCTTTTGTTTGAAACCATATCTAACGTCTATGTTGTCAACATAATACCATATGTTTCGCATTAAAAAACCCTCCGATATTTTAATATCATTAAACTCGGAATCCTATAAATAAATTTGCTCAAGCAATTTTCAGGCCATTAAAGCCCCAAATTCTTTATTCCATCACAAGGTTATAAATCCCCTATTACTTAATATAGCCTCGGGCACTTCCTACATAACAGGAACTATATACCATCCCTGTAATTACTTGTAAGGGCAAATGTCTCTTAGAGGCAACACTAGATGGAGCCATAGTTCACTACACGCGAGAGGCTAGCCAACTCTCACTGCCGCTAGCGGTGCTTCTTGACGCACCCCTACGCCCAGTAAAGTTCCTCTTCACCCATGTCAATTATGGAATGGTCTATTCATGTACATCCAGCCATTTCGAAATTTGATGATGCTCAAGAAATTTAATATGCTACCAATTTTTCCAGATTTACAGTTCTTTGTTGGGGATAGTCTCGTTATTTAAAAGGGCGCGAATCAAATCATTCACTGTCTGTCTGGATGCACGGTATTTCCGGTCACTAATAAATCTCAGCTTCATTTTATTTCTCGACAATCACCCCAGGGGATGGTGCACGCTTTTAAACGGATCAAAGGCCTTACAAGAGCCCTATTAATAGACCGCGTCACGGCTCGAGACCCACAGCTGGGTGCTAGAAGTACTCACGTCATTTTTGATTGGGAGTATCACGCAGTTAGGCTAATTAGATTAGGTTTTTAAATTGTGAGTTTTGTGATATCTTTAAAGTTTTATCTGACTGAAAAATGCTACCCGGGTGTTCCAAGGAAGTGGGCATTGGGAAGAGTTTTCTATGTAGACCATAAAGCTAGGTTTCCACTTGACCGAAAATACCTACCGAAAACCTTAGCGCTGCGTCAAAAAATTTACTTTTACGCAGGCCTTTGACGATATGATTTTAGTTCAGTTCACACATACGACCGAATTCAGACAGAAAACTGCGGTTGACGTGGTACGAGTTGGAATTGGGACTCAGAGCCACCAGAAGTTAAGCCTTGGCCTTCTATTTTTTTTTATGATTTTAATTATGGAGCTTACTACTACCAAATTCAGATCAGAGAGATTCAAACTCAACATTTTACAACATGCAAACACGGCAATAGCGACTCGCGATCAAATCTGATTTGAGAATTCTAACTTAAAAGTTCATAACATGCAAATGTGGCAATGGCGACTAGGGATAAAAAATTTTCCCTATTATGACGTCAAAATAATTTTACGTCGGGCTCTGCGTAAAAAATGGAACACCATATCTGTCCGACCGAAAGCAGTTTCGGTTGCGTTCTGCGGTAAATGTTTTACCGCAGAGGTACTTACTCAATGTTTCCGGTCAAATGGGAACTAAGCTAAAAGCTAAAATGATAGGGACGGGAACAGGACGATCTTTACCGGCTTAATAGCTATGGGTTCGCGGACCCAACTTTGAGTAACTCTATCAAACCACTTCAAAAATCACCCTCTATATTAACTAAGATGATAAAAATACCCCCTACCTCATTTAAGTGAATTTAAAAAGCACATTTTGAATGAGATTTGCTCTTCAAACTAAAATATAAGGAATATAGGTGCATAATAAACTTCTTCAGTAGAAGTTTTTTAAAAATGCTTTAAAAGACTCACGAGTAGCAAAGCCTGTGTGAATTAATTTAAATCCTTATCTATCTACAGCGTCATCAATTAAGAAACGAACACTTCGATTTTTAAAAATTCGTTAAATGCCTGCTACTGTCTAGTTTCGAAAATAATGAGCCTTAATTCATAATCCCAAATCTTGTACAGCTTGGGGGCCCACTTACAGAAACTAGTTTATGAATGAAGACATAGCTTTAATCTTAGGAAGCATTATCTGCAATTATACTTTTAATGAACACGTTTAATTAGTATTCGTATATATATTCTTTATAACAACCAAAATCATAGTAATTATACAGCACGCCATTATCCAATTTATATGAAAAAATATAGCGTTGATGGAACTTCCGCAGTGACATCCCTGTCAAACGCTAGTTTAAGTTCCACCTAAAACGTTTTTCGAAACTACGATATTGTAATGAGAGACCATGGAAAGAGCATGAACAGTTTCAACTCGGATGACGCAATCCTCAAGCTATACTATATGTAAAAATAGAAGTATATAATACTTCTGTTCGAGAGAAGTGTACCTCAAAGCTGGGTAATTGTAACATAATTCTTCCCAACAACATATATAACATTTATTAAAGCAAGGTTACTAAACCGAACAAACATACGCGATAAATAGTTCCCTCATCATTACTCTATTAGCGCTTCACTATTTGCTATAGGCGCAAGCGTTTGTGGATTTTTGTCCCACGTCAAGACAATCAAAGTTTGTGGGAGATAAGAGTTGATTGATAAGAGTTGAAGGCCGAAAATTGTACTGAAGGATTCTCCTAATACTAAAAATTTGCTGTAACTGGGTTCCAACAGAGAACCAAGCCACGAGGTTGCTCGTTTAGTTTTTAAACCTGAGCTCTCTGAGATCGACAATAAACCATTCCATTATTGAGGACTTATCAAAAGGAGCGGTAGCAGGAAAGGAGTCCACCATACTAGGTTATTTCTCTCGCGCCAATAAGCACGGCAGTGCGAGTTGGCTAGCCTTCCGCGTGTAGTGATCTAGGTCTCTTTCTCGCGTTGCCTTTTGGCGCGATGAAAATGACCTAAGATGGCTGCCTTCCCCCTGTGAGTTGGTTTGTCTGCATGCAATTAATGGAATGTACGTTTCATAAACACTTTAAATATTAGCATCTCCTGAGCATCTTGTTCCGCGTTTAATAACAACGAAAAACTAAACAAGGTGGCCGAACGTCTGGTATATAATACTAGGCACATGGTTAGGTTACTTTACAAGAAATCAACTCAAAAAGTTATCTTAAAGGGAACGGGGCATGAAGGATTCAAACAATGTTTTTCAATTGAAGACATAACCGGCTCGAAAATGTAAACAAAACTGACCGAAGCCTTTCCCTGGAGATTTAATTCTGATGAAAATGAACCTTTAATTAATTTCACCTAACTATTACCATGTAATTACGTGTATTCTAAAGTTTAAGTCCTTAACCTTTCACTTTCTTTTAATTCGTAACCGTACCACAATTCGCAAAATTACTAATTCTTCAAAGACATCGCGGTTAATCTCATACATTCCGTCATCTACACTATACGATGTAACTGAAAAACAGGGAGCAGTAGGAAAGGAGTAAATTGTACGCGCTTTTAAAACGAACAACCGCACATCTAAACTCCGGTAACGGGAGATAGGAGGACTGGGAATAACTTGGTTATCGCTTATTACGCAAATACGAACTGCCCTATCGTCAGAATGTTGATAAGCAAGAACGGAGCCTCCGAAATGAACTAGGCCCATGCATGTCAAATTTTATGTGGGGAAATATCCAGTTTATTAAGGGAAATATTTTCACCATATATGTGTACGAGATGGCGCTTATATTACCGTTGTGACAGGGGTCTTCCTTAAATTATCGTTGATATTTTAGGGGTCAGTCATAAAATTTTTATGATAGAGAAAAGTTTCATCCTAAAATTAACGAAAATGTTTTTGGGGATATTTACTTTTTATTGAATCTTTCGGTTAGATTGTATTGATGACAGCAAATTAAATTATTTCAATTAAAATAATTCAGTAAGAGTAATAAAAACGTATACTTACAATCCGCGACCTTGGCCCAAATACTTAAGCAGTCGACAGGGTCGCGGGGTTGAACTTTGTTTATTTTACGGTAATAAAAGCGCCCCCAAGCGTAAAACCACGGCGAATTAAATTGGTTAAAAAAATATTCTCGCTTCACGACACGCATGGGCCTAGTTCATTTCGGAGGCTCCGGCAAGAAGCTTCCTTTGACTGTAGTTGCGCAATTAGTGCGAGACTTCTTTTCAAAGTGGTACATATTGCGTTGGAGAGAAGGTGCGAAAGAAGTTACTCAATATACAAACAGTAGCCCACGTGACAAGAATTAACCAATTTAACCGACTTTGACCCCCTTTCACCCACTGTTTGAGTCTAGGCTCACGGTACAGAATCCCGGTTCACGAAACAATACGACTCCTTTTCTACTCGTCCCTGCTAAAAAGAAGCGTTCATCGAGACATGTAAGAATAATGAGTAGTTTCCGGCTGGCGCCCATTTTTAATTCCATTGATTTGAAGCCCGTAGGCACGTTTAATTTCAGACTTTCGGGAGTTCCAGTCTGGCACCGTACCCTTATAATCTGGGCTCAACATATAATAACCGTATCTTAAACATTGGGACAATTTGCCCGATTTTTGTTCCCACGAATCGACGATTCGAGGAAGCGGAACCGGCTGCGGGCTGCCAAAAGGGAGATGATCCCGGACTGATTTTTAATTTCCCATGAACGAACGTATACACCCTTGAAGCGAGAGAAAGGTATCTCGTAATTGTCGATGTGTGTCGGATACGTGGTTTTCGAAAGAAACCGACAATGAGAGGTTGTTGGAAGATTATGTATAAACGCCCTTGATTAAGTAATTTTTTGCCTCTCGAACAAGGGATTTCGTTGTATTTTTAATACGGTACTATTGGTTTTAGTGCGGGTCAGAGAAATTTGTTTTAATAAATTGGACATGTATCAAACACGCGACAGATGCGAAAGCACGGTGCGGTGGTTTGTGTAAGCATTAATAAAATGCAATCACAGATGTGTAACGTTAATTGAAGGTTTATATATATATATATATATATTCAAGCTAAATTAAAAATATTGAAAGTGAATTATTTACTGACATGAAATTTATAGTTTGGAAACTCAACTTCAATTTTCAAAATACTCGCAATAGACCATTTCATTAATTCCAGGGGAAGCAATACTACAAGGATGGGGTAGCCTTCTTGGGTTATTTTACTCGCGCCAAGAAGCACCGCTAGAGGCAGTGCGAGTTGGCTAGCGTGTAGTGAACTCAGGCTCCGTCTGGCGTTGCCTCTTGGAGCGAGGGAAATAACCTAAGAGTGTGGCCTCCCGCCTGTGTATTGGTTTCTCTGCAAGTGTTTAATGGAAGTTAATTATCACTCCCTCGTGATATAAAGTTTTGGATTGTATACCAAAATCCCCCCAGCCAAAATCCCCCCATTTAACCCAATGCGACAAAATCCCCCCAATGTAGGACAAAATCCCCCCCCCAAATCATTATAACAAGACAAAATCCCCCCAAATCATTATACCAAGACAAAATCCCCCCAAATCATTATAACAAGACAAGATCCCCCCAAATAATTATAACAAGACAAAATCCCCCCAGTGAAGTACGAAACTTGGTAACTTCGGACGCGAGCACATTGGACAAGTGATTATGAGCGGACAATTTAATTACATCCTGGACATCCTCGTCAGTTGTCAAACTTCCACGGCATCCTAATTTCCTACTGACGCACTCCCATTTTATCAACGCGTTACTAAGGGTGGCAGCTAATTAGTAGGAGAATGTTTTGGAAAAGGTTGCAGCTAATTAATAGGAGAATATTTTGGAAAAAGTGGCAGCTAATTAATAGGAAAATCTTTTGGAAAAGGTGGCAGCTAATTAATAGGAAAATCTTTTGGAAAATGTGGCAGCTAATTAGTAGGAGAATATTTTGGAAAAAGTAGCTAATTAAAAGGAGAATATTTTGGAAAAGGTGGCAGATAATTAGTAGGAGAATGTTTTGGAAAAGGTGGTAGCTAATTAAAAGGAGAATATTTTGGAAAAGGTGGTAGCTATTTAAAGGGAGAATATTTTGGAAAAGGTGGTAGCTATTTAAAGGGAGAATATTTTGGAAAATGTGGCAGCCAATTAGTAGGAGAATGTTTTGGAAAAGGTTGCAGCTAATTAATGGGAGAATATTTTGGAAAAGGTGGCAGCTAATTAATAGGAAAATCTTTTGGAAAAAGTGGCAGCTAATTAATGGGAGAATGTATTGGAAAAGGTGGTAGCTATTTAGAGGGAGAATATTTTGGAAAAGGTGGTAGCTAATTAAAAGGAGCATATTTTGGAAAAGGTGTCAACGAATTATTGGAACCAAACCAAACCTAACCAAACCTGACCTAACCTAACCTAACCAAACCTAACCTAACCTAACCTAACCAAACCTAACCGTTAAATATAATTTGGAGGGATTTTGTCGATTAAATATGATTTGGAGGGATTTTGTCCATTAAATATGATTTTGGGGGGATTTTGTCCATTAAATATGATTTTGGGGGGATTTTGTCCATTAAATATGATTTTGGGGGGATTTTGTCCGTTACTTATGATTTGGGGGGATTTTGTCCGGGGGGATTTAGTCTGAGGGGATTTTGGGTCACACCCAAAGTTTTGAAATGATCAATATCTGAATTTTTGTTTAGTAATTTTAAAAGAGATAGAATTTCGCTATTAAATTTAAAGTTAGTATTTTAAAATTTATTAAATTTAAAGTTAGTATTTTAAAATTTATTAAATTTAAAGTTAGTATTTTAAAATTTATTAAATTTAAAGTTAGTATTTTAAAATTTATTAAATTTAAAGTTAGTATTTTAAAATTTATTAAACTTAAAGTTAGTATTTTAAAATTTATTAAATTTAAAGTTAGTATTTTAAAATTTATTAAATTTAAAGTTAGTATTTTAAAATTTATTAAATTTAAAGTTAGTATTTTAAAATTTATTAAATTTAAAGTTAGTATTTTAAAATATATTGAATTTAAAGTTAGTATTTTAAAACATTAAATTTCAAGTTAGTATTTTAAAACATTAAATTTCAAGTTAGTATTAAAAAACAATAAATTTCAAGTTAGTATTAAAAAACAATAAATTTCAAGTTAGTATTAAAAAACAATAAATTTCAAGTTAGTATTAAAAAACATTAAATTTCAAGTTAGTATTAAAAAACAATAAATTTCAAGATAGTATTTCAAAATATACTAAATTTAAAGTTACTATTTTAAAATAATGAAATTTAAAGTTACTATTTTAAAATAATGAAATTTAAAGTTACTATTTTAAAATAATAAAATTTAAAGTTCTATTTTAAAGTATTAAAATTAGTATTTTTAAAATAATAAATTGAAAGGTTAGTATTGAAATTAGTATACGTAAAAGTTTGTATTAGTCATTGAATGATTTAACAATAATTTTCGCCTTTTCTGAAACTTCTTAAAAACCTGCATATGCCACGTGGCAATTTCAATTTAAAAAGAAATGGACCAAATCCGGCTTTAACTGTAAGTTCGCCAAGGCAAAACATCGAAAAAATATCAAATTTCACGAAAATCGATTAAATTTCTACCTCGAAAGGGTTGACACCACATCACGCACGATTTCCCATAAGTCCCAAATAGAAACTCAATGGCTTTGGCCAAACAAGATCACGAACTTCTCAAATTTCTTTCGTTTGAGTTTTTTCGAATCGAAAATTCTCACCTGGCTCGAGCATCGGCAGTGCCGCGTGGGCTGAAGGCTGCTTGAAAATAGCGATCATACGGGAAACCTAATTACGAGGCAATACGGGATTTAATTTATAAACCAGAGTCTGCTTCCAATGCGGGAAATAAGTCGCCCGGATAAGGGAGACGCTCGACCTTGAGAAAGTGGTGGCGGCTGACCAGATTTTAACCCTAAATTCAATTCGAAAATCACTTATCTTTCACGACAGAGAAATATTATTAAGTAGGACATTGATCTGCGGCAGATAATACGATATTCAGAACACTGCATTCTCTAATACTAGGCCTTGCGATAGGAATAAAAGGGGGTGGCAGTTCGGATTTCACAAATGGCGCTAGATGTCGCTTTTCTGAGGTTTTAAACTGGCGGCAAATTCAAAACTATGGAAAATTGTTAGCAACAATCTGCTAAGTTCGGCTCGAAAAAGAAAGCAAAAAACATAAACCGGTTCATGATGCTGAACGGTTTCCGTGTTCGAAAAATACTAGTTTAAATTTGGTGTACGTTTTGACACGTGTCAATGGCGTCTGCATGGAAATTTCAACCTATCACAGCCCTTAAGTTTTTCCCAAAAACTGCCACTGACAATGAAATGCCTTAAGTTTGATTTGGATTGACCAATTAGCGAGCTTAGGAGAGGTAGAAGGAGATTTCTTTGTCAGCTGACACAGACATTATAAACTCCAATATTTTAATTACCCACTTCTCTAGTTTAGCAGACGATGTGCCCTGGTCAATGGTTATGGACCAGGTTATTTAGTTCAGTTTAAAAAAATCCTTATTTCCCTTCCTGGTCCGCCATAAGTGAAAGACGTGACGTCATGCGAGACTGCGCAGTACGAATTTACTTTCGTCATCGCGAAAATTCGCCTCAGAAAAGAGCCATCTAACGGTTACTAAGCGCAAATTCAAAATGTCACATAAAAATGCTTCTGTCGTACATTTCAAGGCCTAGTATTAGAGTTGGCGGTGTTCAGAAACATTTCGAGACACATTCGTTGTATTATTTATTAAAGGGAGAGTGAAGTAGAAGGAAATTTATCACGGGATTTGATAAAATTTGCGCGCGACGTGACAATCGTCGCGCGAGACATGGAGCGTGCCGCGAGAATTTTGTTAACAGGAAGGCAAGGCGTTACGCGATTGGTCGGAGGTCCTTCTTTAAAATTATCCTCAAAATCTGAACCTAATTTGAATTTTAAAATCATTCGGAAGTATTTCCTGAATGTTTCACTATGCAGACTGGTCTTATAATTAGTAGAAGAATCGATAAAAAAAATCACTTGATTTTCTACTTCACCCTCCCATTAACACCCAAAAAAATCAATAAAACCCGGTTGGCTGGGTTTTTTCGTACCCTAAGCTTAGAGGCCAATGTTTGGGAGTCCATATCTAATAAATTGAATGTTGTAGACCCTATGTTCTTTCACTTTTTCCACTCAGTTTGACTCCAACAACTCAACCAATGGTAGACTTATCAGAAACACCCTGTATATATCTTTAAAGGTATAGAATAGATTCTTTAACTTGATATATATATATATATATTGTAATATTTATTTCAAAAATATAATGTGATTCTAATTTTAAAATTCATATATAAATCAAAAATTTAATCTATAATACTAATTTTAAAATTCATATTTATTTCATAAAATGTAATCTAACACTAATTTTAAAATTCATATATATTTCAAAATATTTTATCTAATACTAATTTCAAAAATTTATATATACTTCTCAAAAATAAACAAAAAAGTGCATAATTGCATTTATAATAGTGTTTCTGATTTTACCAGCATACGCACATTCATACCCATTTTATAGTACATTTCTACTAGATCCATGTTCAATAACGTTCTTAGATTGAAGACCATCGAAGGCTTATATGTCTTACGCCATATGGGTGACCATTTCCTAATTGTTTTGGTCCCAATGTTTTAGTGACCATATCTGTAACCATATAAGTTCATAAGATATGTTCCATAAGTTTGTCACTGGTTACTGAGAGCTTGTCATGAAGGGACGTAAGAGAAACGTCATAGATTCTCGTAAAGCGACGCCTGGTGAGGGGCTGTCTAAGGCTTAGTACAAACTAAATAGGAAGATGGACTGTAAAACCGAGTGTAGTCAATTCTCGCTTCATTCTCCAACTAGCTCTCTATAAGTCTCTAGCATTACGAAGTGTAGGTAGCGTCATACTTATGGAACATATTTTATAAACTTATGTTGAAACTAAATGTTGTATACCCTATGTTCTTTGAAACTTTGAACTCAGTTTGACCCTTATGTCAGACTTGTCAGAAATACCCTATATTCATGTTTTTCCAAAAAAATTGGGCACAAGGTAATGCTAATTTATGTCCAAGTGAAAAAAAATTATTCCATTTAGGGTTCCCTTCCTTTTCCTCATTATGTTTCGTACATGAGTTCTTGCCATGATTAACCTTTATCCTTAAAGGCCATAAGAGCTATGTCCTGATTTAAGTTGTCTTTGGTGAAATATACGAATCTTTTAGGATATGTTTCGTCAATATAATCGTGATGTGGAGGCAGATGATTCTGTGAACCGAATCGCAAAGATAAAGAGAGAACCGGTGTTCGCTTCATGGCGAAACGATAGCACTTTGTGTTATCCAGCATCCATAGCGTTTATAAAGGTTAATGCCTAATAGTGCCATAACACTTCCAGTATCGCCATATTCTCAAAGCCTGACATAAAGTAAAGCTCACGATTCCTATTAAAATTCTTCTCGCTCGCTCATACCAAATCAGATGCCGTTAAAAAAGGGGCATCTGGTACGAAGCATTATGTCTAACACCACCATGAACAATAGTACGCATGCAGGAAACAAAGGGAAGACGTGAATTAGTAACGTAAAATTACGTCATAAAATGGAACTTAACTTTTTATTATGGTTTTGTGATCTATTGAGGGATTTAGTTTTCACGTCTAGTCCGCACTGTTTTTTTCTTGTGCCGCCAATGAAAGTTGCTTCACGTCAAGTTTTCTCACGCTTGAAGGCCAATAAACATTCGTGCTTGAAATAGGCCAACAAAATATTCCATAGAACAGAACCCACTGTACTCTTGTCCTATAATTACCCTCCCTTCTTGGAACACCCTGTATATATCACCTTATAAGCTTGGGAAATTATTTGTAAATCTATAAACACTTTGATTGACGGGTGCGGAATGTAACAAAGAGATTTTTACTTCTCTGAGTGACGTATGTCACGGAGAGGTTCTAATTTCGACGTGTCTGTCTGTGTGTGTGTCTGTCTGTTGTTATTGGCTTACACCCCAGGGGAGGGGACCGCGTTCGCAGTTTGAAAATCGGAGCAATCGTGTTCTGAAATTCCGGACCGCATTTACAGTTCCCGGAAATTTGGAAAATTATATTCCACTTGCAAAGGCTTTTACTCCATTGACTGTCTAACAACTCTGTTCATTTGTCCACCCCACATGGATACCAGTCTGTACGTACTGGCTTCTAAACACCACCATCTCCTGGTCTTTCGTCCATCCCACATGGACACCAGTCTGTACTTACTGGCTTCTAAACCCCCACCATCTTCTAGTCTTACGCCCATTCCACATGGACACCAGTTTGAACTTACTTGCTTCTAAACTCCACCAGCTTCTCGACTTTGTCCATTCCACATGGACACCAGTCTGTATACCTGGCTTACTTGCTCTCCGGTAAACGTTTTCCAAAATCCGCTGTCTTTTTGGTGAGCTCTGCTGAACGTAGCCCAGATCAGTGAAAGGTCTGATCGTAATCGGATTGTAGCTTCGTGTTTTCATGCTTTTTATGGTGCGCATCTACTTTCAGTGCTTGTAGCCACAAGCCCACAAATAAGCTTTGGTGTTATGTAACGTTAACAGTCATGTTGACAAACTAAGAAAATCGTTGAGGTGAAACGAGAGGATAGTGTTTACACGGCAACCGTGTTGTGAATATGGCTTCGAATATAGAGGGTATACAGTTGAGGAGTAGAAAATTGGGCCTTACAAACACGTAAAGATAATATCCCTCCAAAGTTTTATCTCTTCATTTCCCGTTTTTTCCCCATCGGATGATTTAAATGTGTAGAAGTATATCCTTATTTAATGTAAAATCTCGTCTGATTTACAGTTTATTCGCTATGCTTTGTATACTACTTTAATATTTCATAAATTTTAACTTCAGTATTTGTTCATAAAAAAAAGAAACATTTCCATATCTGGGTAAATAAGTTTGTAATTAGTCCTCCTCTTGACTCGGAGAGGTAACATTTTGGTTTTCCCAACTTGGTTGAATATCAATTGATTGTTTTATCCGTGGAAACAATTTCCTTCAATTAAAATTAAGTATCTTTGCAATATGTAATCTGTTAACTGTTGTTCCTACGAAACCGGCTTCTTGCCGCGGACAATTAATTGTATCTTATCTGTATATTTTGAAATTTCTTTGACAGGTGACATTTCGGTAAACATATTTTAAAACTTATGAATATGTCATAAGTATTTTTAGGTGACACATTTTTTGGTTATTGCCTAGTTACGATTGATATGAAAATGGGTATAAAAGCGCAGGAGTCCAGTCCTTGTTCATCATCACAGTTTTAGTGGTTAAACAAACCATAAAGACTTCTGAACCTTTTGACGAATTTGCCTTACCGATGAAACTTCAACTGCCTTCGTAAGTAGATATTTTAAAAATACTTACTAAATACTTGTCCTCGAGTAGTTAAGTACTTGTCCTCGAGTTAAAGGGTTTAGCTCTGATGTTCTGATTTGGTCGCGGTTTAGATCATGACGGCCCAAATGCCAATGTGCATCACTTTTGATGACAACTTCTGGGATGGTTTAATGTGGGATGAGGACCTGAGCGACACCACGATTGTCCTGGTTGACAAGGAAGGGAAAAGTATTTGGGAGTTCAATGTCCACTCCATCGTCTTGCGTCGAAGGAGTAAAGTATTTAAGGAAATTATCACCAAACTCGGGGAGAAGGTCACCTTCACAGGCATTGACCTCCTGGTTCTGAAGAAGTTCATCCAGTTTCTTTACGTCGGTGATGTTTACATTGAAACTTGGCAAGAAATTGTGCAGTTTTTGGAATTGGCCTTACGGTAAGTTAAGATGTTAAACTTGCACAGGATTATTATGAACTTATGTTTTTTCCGTGAATTCCATACATCAGCTACAAAGTCGAGAGTCTGACCCAAGAATTGGAACAATCTTTAGTAAAATTCGTTACTTTAATCAACGTCTGCGATATTTTGAAAGTGGCCACCGATTTTGGTTTGACTACTTTGGAAGGACAATGCATCGACTTGATTGTACGTGGAGCGGTCATCGTCTTCGGTACCAGCGGTTTCCAACGATAACCGATGAGAATATCACCAAAATCATTTCGGATCATCGTTTGAACGTAGTCAAAGAGGTCGACGTCATCCAGTACTTGATCTGTTGGGCCAAAGCCCAAGCTTTCGGACAAGGACTTAAGCTCGATGACACCAACCTCCATCTTAAGATTAACCCCTTCTTGAAGTACGTCCGCATGAACAAGATTCAGCCTGAAGACCAACAATTGTTGCCAGTTGGAATCCGTACTCTGGTTTTCCCTTCAGCTTCCGCTAATTACGCCGCTGAGGTAAGATCAAGATCACCAACGTACCACACGAGTCCCTTAACGTATCTTCGTATGTCAGGTTCTACAAACCACCCCTGTCAAGCCACCGCTAAGACTGAAGGACCGTGAACCATCCAGAGACACCTGTCTGGCTGAGTACATGGCCAGTGTCCTGCTCCGAGACACCAAGACTGGCGGAACCATCACTTGGTTCAACTCCGGAATTGGTGAACACTTGGTCCTGAGATTCTCCGTGACGATGCCCATCTTTTTGGGTGGTTTCCTTTTGAACTTCCGACACAGCGTCGCCGGTCATGCCAGAATCGTTATCAGACAAACCGTAACTAAAACCAATCGCGAAGAAAAAGAAATTCGCTACGCATTGAATTATAAGTTGTGCGAACACAGATTCGCCAATGATAATGTCGGAACCAATTCCTATCAGGTAATTAACTACACTTCAATTAAAAATTAACTATTAATTAGTGATCTAATGTAAATTTGCTTACAGTCATCTTGTTACGAACCCGAGAACCCGATTTTGTTAAAACCGGATGAGGAATGCAACGTTTACTTTGCAACAAACAACAACAACGACAACAAGAACATTCACGAAATGCCTAAGATTCCTTTGCCATTTACCACCATCAAGACCGACGAAGGACCAACCATTCGCATGCACTTGGACTCAATCATCGCCGTTAGAAAGATGTACTTCCTGTCCGCTTGTGGTCGTTGCAACATCAACCATTAATTTGCATTCAATGATATACTAATAACAACAGGGGTTGGTAATTAAAATTGGTTCCGAAATTTTCTGTAACTTCTAATAACAAATAAAAATCAATAGCATTGCAATCATAAGTTTATAATTACTCAGCAATAAGTTTCAAAACGACTTAATGCTTCAAAAGGGGTGGGGGTTGCAGTGTCGTCTGCTTAATTTAGGGTTAAGAACTTAAGACGGAACACTGATAGGATGGTATGTGCACCCAAAGATAACAAGGTGGTCAAACACCAGGCTATATTTTACCCCCGAATTTTGAAACCAGGGCCTATAGAGCTATTTCAGAGGGGGGTAATGGCTACGTCACCAATGCTATTTGCCCATAGAGAAAACCCTCATAAAATGTCCGCCCTACACTCAAAGGCAGGCCTAATTTTCGTAGCAGACGAAATTTTCCCCCCACTGAAA